>NC_055962.1:35954738-35969738 GCF_018492685.1 Alosa sapidissima | reverse complement strand
CACCCTCTGCAGTGCTTTCCGGTCGAAGGCAGAGCAGTTGCCATACCAAACTGTGACACAGTTGGTGAGGATGATCTCGATGGTGCAGCGGTAGAAGTTCACCAGGATCTGAGGAGATAGATGGACCTTCTTTAGTCTCCTTGGGAAGAAGAGACGCTGGTGAGCCTTCTTGATCAGGGTAGAGGTGTTGAGGGTCCAAGAGAGGTCCTCAGAGATGTGGACACCCAGAAACTTGAAGCTGCACCTGTCCCATTGATGAGAATGGGGGTGTGTGTGCTAGCTTTAGACTTCCTCAAGTCCACAATGAGCTCTTTGGTCTTCTTGGTGTTGAGAGCCAGGTTGTTATCAGTGCACCACAATGTTAGGTGCTGGACCTCCTCCCTGTAGGCCGTCTCATTGTTGTTGCTGATGAGACCAATCACCGTAGTGTCATCAGCAAACTTGACCAGTGTTAGAGCCATGTACAGGTGTGCAGTTGTAGGTGAAGAGGGAGTAAAGGAGAGGGCTCAGCACACAGCCCTGTGGTACGCCGGTGTTCAGGGTGATGGTTGAGGAGGTGTGGTTATCTAACCTAACAGACTGAGGTCTGAGGTCACGATGGAGGTGGTTTTAAAGCATGCGGGGGCAGCTGCCTGGGCTAGGGACAGATTTAATATGTCAGTCCAAACCTCAGTCAGCAGCACAGCAGGACACGTACCTGAGGACACGTCCGGGGATACCATCAGGACCAGCAGCCTTACGTGCATTAGTCCTGCTCAGTGCCATCAGGACCAGCAGCCTTACGTGCATTAGTCCTGCTCAGTGCCATCAGGACCAGCAGCCTTACGTGCATTAGTCCTGCTCAGTGCCGCACACAAGTCGGTGGTGGAGTGGTGGATCTGCAGAGATCACAGCCTTGATGGCCACCTGCTTGCTGTCCCTGTCAAAGTGGCCATAGAAGTGGTTCAGCTCATCAGGCAAGGAGGTGTCGGTGACGAGGGGTGGGGGGGGGGGGGGGGTGGGGGTTGGAGCTTGTAGTTTTGCAATCTGTGATCGCCTGGATGCCTTGCCACATGCGTCGGAGGGAGGTCAGAGCTAGGAAACTCACTGAATCATTCCCTTCTTACGGGAACTCGGGAGGGACAATATTGATCAGTGAGACCGATACTCTGGACTTGACTCTCTCTCTCTCTGCCCAGTTTAATCCACAGCATAATAATACCGGTGGGTCTGCTCAGGAGCACACAGCAGCAGACCTACAGTGACCGTGTGCTCTGCTCAAATGAGGTGGCATTTTGCGGGCTCTCTCCCCCCAATACCAACTGGCTGCAGACGTGATTGCAGGAGGGTCAACAAGGCGAGATCCCCAATGTTAAGGACACTGGGACTGCAGTGCGGACATTTTTGTTTGTGAATGGATCTACTGTGCCAGCTGGGGAGCAATCCTTCTGTTGACCACACGTCTGCTGACTTCAGACCCAGTGCGTCTGATTGGGGCTCTATATCGGGGCATAAGAGCCAGAGTGCCATGAAGAGTGGATGAATGTAATGAGGCCTCTTTCACGATACCATTTCTATCAGCCATTACACTTCCTCTTTAAAATAATAAGGTAATCAATGAATTGGAGCGACGCAATTATGTGAGTTTCTTTGGCCGTGATTCGCTGCAGTCTCCAGCGTTCTATTCAATGTGCCACTTTTTTTTCAAATCACAACTTTTCAATTAAAATGCACTGTGTGTTTAAGGACCAATTACTGTGGCAGAGTATTAAAAAGATGGAACTTTGGGGCAGAGGTTTTGTGTGTGTGTGTGTGTGTGTGTGTGTGTGTGTGGAGGGGGGTGACGGTGCCGGTTCAAGAGCCCTCAGCGAGTCCTCATAAAACTTTTGTTCGGAGGCCTCCGCTGAAATTTTTGTTCCAGCATAAAAGATAAGTGCCTCTTCTGGTAAGGTAGAAGTGCAAACTGAAATTAATAAAACATTGCGGCAATGAATGATACATAATCGAGTCCAAAACATGGCTAGCTTTTCAAATCAATCCATTAATGGGAGCTTCGAGGTAGAACATATTGGAGGGAAAAGAGAACAAGCTGAACTGGCCCACAAGACTGAGACACATCCTCCCAGAGAGAGCAAAGCAATACAACTTGCAGGACAGGACAGGACGTCTTCTCTTTGAGAGCAAAGCAATACAACTTGCAGGACAGGACAGGACGTCTTCTCTTTGAGAGCAAAGCAATACAACTTGCAGGACAGGACAGGACGTCTTCTCTCTGAGAGCAAAGCAATACAACTTGCAGCAAACGTATCTTTCTATACGGTAACTTTGCAGCTATTCATCTTATCAGAGGTGGCATCATTACACTTTCACTGTGTGCTTATGAATTATATACAGTATATTTGCCTGGGCCAAACGGTGGCACTTTGCTCTTTGAATTGACATAAAAACGAAGCACAAAACGGTTCTGAAGAGGTCAGGTGAAAATACTCAGGTTGATGTTAAAGGCATTCATAATATATATGGACCTTGCTCAAAGTGTGACTTCATGCTCTGACACTCTTGATCATCACAGAGTTTTCCAAAGCCAAAGAATTAATGTTTTTTCGCAAATCCCTTTTACTGCTCGAAACAACTTGGGTTTCATTAGTTCTTCATTGCCAGATGGCATTTTTTCCCAGTGTTGGCATAATTGTCTCAAAATTTGCATTTCACAGTGAAGGGAGATTCTTGAGTTAACGGCACCCACATAAAGACAGCATCTGGAGGGTTCATTACTCTAAATGTTTGGCAGACAGTGATAGTAGATTTCAAGACAAGATTCCAGCTCATTTTTCATGACACACAAATTGTAACTCGATAAGACACCAACTAACCATGTAATGGATAAAGATAGTTAAACAAGCTTGCCATTGATCTACATTTTCTCTGCAACACATTAATGTCTGATGCATATTTCCCAACTGTGCATTATATTATTATGGAGACTTTCATTATGAATTTATAAACACCGCTGTCAGGGCAGAGCTGAAACATTTTGGCAGTAGGTGCCCACAGCAAAAACGAGATATTTTCCCATTAACGTTTAAATTAAGAGCGATAGTAACATCATCCTCATGCTCGACGAGGACTGATTTACACTAAACGGGACAGCAGGAATTGTAGTGGTCATTCAGAATGTGGAGCTTCCATATGGGCTCCACCTGTTCAGTCATGTCCAGGATCATGCACTCACCAGAGATAGTGCTGCAGCAGTGAACAGTCCGTCAGCGGAGAAGAGCGCTGCTGCAGAACAACATGTCCGTCTACATCTCGTCGGCCCTCTCAGCACACCCCGGCAGTGAGATGGGGCCTCGTGATGTTCTCCATAATGGAAAACCCTGAGCCGAGAATCTCAGGGATTGAGGCTGTTCTCTCCACAATCAAAGCCCAGTTTCAGTTGAGCCAGACAGTGCTATGCAAGGGCCTCTGAGAACCCGTCACTGATTTTTTTTTTTTTTTTTTGCAGGAGCAATGTGAGAAACCACAGTGTTTCTTCCTTTCGAGCAGAAACAACACTTGGCAAGGCATCAAAGCTGAGTAGGGGTATGGACAGCAGGGAGAGGCTTGGGTGGGGGAGACATGCCTGTGTTTGGCCCCCTACGCGGCCAAGCCTCCCTCACAAACATTACTGTCTTATTAAATTAAACAGGCGGCCACAATTAAAACAAGCCAAGACAGCTTGCTGATGCCGCATTGGAAATATTTGTTAAGAGTGACTAATTGAATGCAGAGTGAATTGACATTAATAAGGCATTAGGACACACACACACACACACACACACACACACACACACACACACACACACACACACAGAACAGCTACCACCACAACATTTCATAAACAGAGACTTGTAGTCATTTTGTCACACCCAGCCTGATGCTGAAAGACTGGCTGCAGCCCTCACTCCTTCCCACTGACATTTGTACTTTACACATACACATGCTGATGTGCATGACACTTTTGGTTAGCTTCCCACCTACTGACTTATTTATATACTTTGTTAATTAATGATCGTTACTATAAACTTTTACTTTTTACGTTCAGTTTGGTGTCCTCTTATGTCAGCTCTAATTTGAGCCAAGTGATCTTGACAAGTCAACACCATTAATACCATAAATTCAGCCATTTGTATGGAGTTAGCGGTGTTTTCCAAAAAAAAAAACCTCTAAATATCTATTTCACCCTGTCATCCAGGATGTTGATGCTGACTTGGGATGGCATTTTGCTTTAATGGAGCCTCCAGTGTAATGGCGCAGTTTCATACAGCCAGCTGGCATAGCCTCAACACTCACACACTGACATGTTTCTGTTTCCAAAGAGGAACATAGATGGCAACCTGCTCCCCAATGCCCTGCTCACATGTGATTTGGCACCTTGTCAGGTGTGAGCTGTTTGCCGCAAAGCCTCGGGTATCTCGACAAAGCACAGGAGGAATTACCTGTCTGTCGCCACTCACCTCATTGGTCGACAGAACGGAGTCCTCGTCCAGACTGAGGACTGCGTCTGTGAGGATAACATCATGGGGGAAAAAGCGACTGCTCATCGTCTGGAGAAACAGAGAGAGAGAGAGACAGAGAGAGGGATAGAGAGAGCAAAATAAAGAGAGAGAGAGTGAGAGAGAGAGACGGAGACAGAGACAGAGAAACAGAGAAAGAAAGAGAGAGAGAGAGTGGGAGAGAGAGAGAGAAAGAAAGAAAAAGAGAGAGAGAGGGAGGAGAAAATGAAAAGGAAAAGTTCCCATCAGTGCCTGGTGGGTTTTAAACAATCAGTGATGATATTAGCTTTATGGAGTCATTAGAAAATTAATTACTCTTTGCTGTGCTGTGCTGTGCTGTGCTGACATTAATATGCAGTACCAGTGCTTTGCGAGGTGAGTGACAAATGAACGTACACACAGAAATCCCACTCTTTCTGGAGTTTGCTGAGGTGCTAGTCTTTCAGTTCATGGGTAATGTTTCAATACTCTAGCCTCTCTGCATGTGCTTGTCAAGAGGATGTGGAGATGTATGGCTTTTCAGGGAAGGAGGCAGTCCTGGAGGTGAATAAATCTTTTCTGGCCAGCCTTTTCATTCATCACTCCCATGGATGGGAATGTACCTAGAGACCAAAATGTTGCCTTTTCAACCTCTCATTGGAAAGACTGATGGCTTTGGCATTTCTGAGCGATAAAACAACTGTTACAGTCTTCTTTTGCTGTTGTGGGCACCTGCATCTGCTAAGATTAAATCTGAGGAATTTCTTATTGCACGCTCAAGCATTGTGATAACATCCAGCTGTTTGGGGATTAGTCTATGTGCTAGTTCTATGGTTTCAGCTGAGCAGAGGTCTTTAGGAGTGTCTTAATCAGTGGCCATGGAGGTCAAAAATACAGTACAAATATTTGTTTACTTTATTGTTTTTAGATATATTCAATGCCTGCGTGAATGACAAAGGCAAGAGCAAACCCGACACAGACAGCCGACACAGCAATTCCTTTTGGTATGCTGACCTTAAGGATAACTGCATGACTTGACACAACAATAAAGACATTTTTAGATGTTTTTCAAAGATAGCATTGCTAGAAGCATCTAGAGGTAGGGGAAAACAGTAGAAGAAAATCATATCTGCAAGGGAAGGATCTGTAATAAGAAAGAGAATGTCATTTTCTGTCAGTAGTATACATACTGTATGTGTGTGTGTGTGTGTGTGTGTGTGCGCGCGTGCGCGTGTGTGTGTGTATCTGTGTGTGTTGTGTGTGTGTGCATGTTGTGTGTGTGTGTGTTTGTGTGCGCGTGTGTATCTGTGTGTGTGCCCACGTGTGTGTGCACGTGTGAATGTGTGTGTGTGTGCATGTGCGCGTATGTGTGTGTGTGTGTTGTGTGTGCATGTATGTGTGTGTGTCTCTCTCTCACTCTGTGTGTGTGTGTGTGTGTCTTTCTCTGCCGGGTGGATCTTATCCCCACTGAGGTGACCAGTGCAGTGTGCACGCAGCTTAACAGCCAGAGTGAGCGAGAACACCTCCCGCCACATAATATGGTAATGCACCACACACGCAGCTCAAGGGGTTAATGGAGCAAGTGAATAAGCCCTTGTGCGCGCTCGGCTCTGTGGGAAAGCCATTCATCAGGGCTCGCCTGTATCGACAGGGACCCTGTTGCCCTGGAGATTAGCCTCAGGTAGCCAGAACAAGCACAAGGGGGCGTGGCAGTGGGCATTACTGAGAGAGAGAGAGAGAGAGAGAGAGAGAGAGAGAGAGGGAGAACGAGGCGGTTACAGATGCAAGGTAGCTATTGACTGGTGAGAAAGTGAGAAAGAGAGAGTGCCTGAATGTAAGTGTGTGTGGGTGTGTGTGTTTATGAGTGTGTGTGTGTGAGAGAGAGAGAGAGAGAGAGAGAGAGAGAGAGAGAGAGAGAGAGAGAATTCTGGGCAGACCTGAGGGTGCATGAAAAACTCACTTCTCTGACATTTCTTGATCAAAATGTGTCAGTGTCCATCAATTCCACAGTGATTCCACAGTGATTTTCAAGTGTCTTTGACCTGAAAACCGCTACCCAGTATCCACTGTTGAATGCTCTCTGATCAATGCCCTCAGATGGCTGCACACACTGGCCTAAGTACACAATGTACTAAGAATTTCCGCCAAATTAGCGCCTGTTTCTGATGCTTTTTGCACCTTATAACATGACATTGTAGGTACAAACGATAGTGATTAGCCTACACGTGGATCAAAGTGTATTTTGCGTGCCAATGGAGCACAGAATGGCAATCTGCGCTGTTCTTGCTGATGCATATGTATTTATGGGAGAGCGAGGGAAAAGTGGGAGTATCGCGCAAACACAGGGGAGGAGAAATACTGATTGATTATGCATTCCGCCATATGAAACCAGCGCACGTCTGTTTTGCAGTGATAAACTTCCGCCTGTTAAAAGCAGGTGTAATCCATTAGAGAAAGAGAAACTCTCAGAGACAGCTGAATCAGTATTCAGAGCATCAGTTTTCTATTGTAGGCTACTATGTCAAAAGCAACTTTAACTTTTGTTTGCCTTTCTAATATCGTATTTTCACTTTCACAACATCCACTTCCCAAACTGCTACACTAGGGTGGGCTATCATAGTCTACGTGCAGTAAATAGCTAGACTAGGGTGGGCTATCATAGTCTACGTGCAGTAAATAGCTACACTAGGGTGGGCTATCATAGTCTACGTGCAGTAAATAGTTTGAGTATTTTTTTTAAGTGGAGTAGAACTACTAGGCCAACTCTCTATGTCACTGTTTGTTGACATCTTATCATGTATGATCGCTAAACTTTGATTCTTGTTAATGTCGCAAACGGTTAACTCCATTCAACTGCGCTTGTGGTTCAGCTGTGGGCACGCAATTTGCGTTGTAGAGGGGGTGGTGATGCACAACATCGTCCAGCTGCAGCCGTTCCCATGTTTGTGGGCGTTCCCGTTTAGCGTTCCCGTTTAGCATTAACAATACCAAGATCATCTACAACAGTATAACTATCATTAGATTCTCTATGAAATATAAGGAAATATATGATCATATATCATTAGATTCTCTATGAAATATAAGGACCCTACTAAGCACAAAATTTACATTCGGGCAGTAAGGTTTTTCCAAAGTGTCCACATAACATCGTCTCTTAGCTATAATTTGTCCAGATTGCTTTTGGTCTCCTGCACCGCCACGAACAGACCCACTTGCTGAGGAACACCAGTTAGGACATCTGCACTCCTGAAGCTGTCATATCAGAATATTACGACATCTGCACTCCTGAAGCGGTCATATCGGAATATTACGACATCTGCACTCCTGAAGCGGTCATATCGGAATATTACGACATCTGCACTCCTGAAGCTGTCATATCAGAATATTACGACATCTGCACTCCTGAAGCTGTCATATCAGAATATTACGACATCTGCACTCCTGAAGCTGTCATATCGGAATATTACGACATCTGCACTCCTGAAGCTGTCATATCGGAATAATGGGAGCAGTAGTGTCACAACGAGGCTCTCTCTTATAACGGGTTTATTTAAAACTCTCAGAACTCACTATCTTTATTTGCTCTTTCTTTCTCTCTCTGTCTCTCTCTCTTTCTCTCTATCTCTTTCGTCTCTTTCTCGCTCTCGTTCTTTCCCTCAGACAAATATGCACCATATGTTTTTTTCTTTCTAATCATATTCACTGTGATCATAAATATACATTATACATAGAATATGCACTCACATTACCTAAAATACACTCTCTACTCTACTTGACTGACAATTGAAATTTCTGGCGTGTGATGGTGGTGAGAAGTCGACATTGAGGTTTCTGTTGCGTGATGGTGAGAAGTCTGTAAATTGCAGCCGGTAGGTTCCTGAGTCCTACTGACGGAGACAAAGACCTGATCTGGGCTATCCATCCGGCAACAGCCATTAGGGCCCCTGTTATCAACTATTTACCAACCTCCCAGGGCACACAGGATAAATGACAACAATTGGGCCATTGCTGGGACATATGCAGCGGAAATAAATCACTTAACAGCTTGTGATGGAGTGAGTGTGGGACTGGACTTTACCTTTAGTGTAACACTTTGCATGGCTTTCTCTTTCTGTTTCAGAAAGAAGGAATCTGTGTTTATAATGCAGACTAGTTGCAAATGCAAAACGTAATTATGGTCCTTAATACAGATACTGGTTAGTAAAAAGCAAACCACCCAAATAAAAAAAGCATGGGTCATACCATATCAAATAACCCAATGCCAAAAAATAATTTCCCTCTTAGATTTCATGGGTTTCACGGGTACTCTCATAACAAGTTTATAGAAATCTTAATCACGTCTGTATGTAACACTTTTTCCCTACAAATGCTACAAATTAAACCCTTTTGAAATTATAATAACTTTCACACATTTTGTTCATGTATAGCTTTGACACCTACTGACTTTTTTTGTAAAATTAAACAAAAATATAATAATAAGATGCATCTCTTGTGCATTTACAAGACTTGTAACTGCACAACTGTCAACTTTTCAGAGATTCTTAATCAGCCAGTATGCTAGATAAGCACTCAATCACCCCCTGCGAGATCTGATATGGAATGACTCACATATGATTCTATATTTTTGAGCTAAAAGTAACATATGTAACCATAGAAACATAGAAACAGCAGCCAAGTTGAGAAGAAAAATTCTAAGCATTTCTGGCTTATGTGCATCAGATCTTACGTACTGTAATTTCCCACAGACCTTTCACAAGGATATAGCAAAGGTTAGGTGACTGTGTTGTAACATATTGTTTATAGTGTTAAATAGTGTTTCCACCTAAACTGAAATTAAATTTTGATGTTTGGTCATTTACTGTAGGTGGTGGGCGCCTAAACAAGGGGTCTTAAACGCACAAGATTATAATCATAACTGCTTTTGACCTCTATTTTGAGACCACCACCCCCCCCCCTCTATTCAGCTGACTTACTTAATAGAATGGAGCTTATGAGACATTGATAGGACCTCGTAACTGCTTTATAAATGATTATGGTGTAACAGTGGCCATTTTCCTAATGAGACTGCACTGTGATACGTACCCGCTAGCTGCATTTTCCTTCCACATCCATCTTAGACACGGGTGGGAGAGCAGCACCTTTTATAAATCCTTTGTGCTTAATAAACCCGCGCTCCCAGCCCTAATGATATTGAGTGTCTAATAGAAAACTGGTGTGAAATGTGTATTTCTGCAATGATTGTGGTGGCTGATTAGGAAATCGTTGCATACCGTCTTATTGATCCGGCAGCTAATATGACAGAATCACCTTCATCCATCACATTAAATGCCACCTCAAGTACGGCGGGTGTAATTATGGTATTGACTCATAATTGGAGCAGATTAATTATTTAACAATGAGTGTGTCTAAAAAGGCAGCACTCTAGCCCTTTTAAAAGAGCTGATGTGAAATCTACAATGGTTAGCTTACTGTAGAAAAATTGCCAGTCACCTGGAAGGACCATATTTTTCCTGCATATAAAATAGCTTATCAAAGTCAGACCACAGTGGCTAGATTTCAAAGGTCATGTCAGCCTGTTCTATGATCTACTTTCACCTGAAGATTTTACCCAACTCTAGTAAGTTAAAAACTGTAAAATCTCCTCATAAACGGAAGTTATATCAACAAACTCCTGACTGACAGCATTTTATTGCCATTTTATATGAATACAGGGGCAAATACCTTCACATTAAAGCAAGCTACAAAGTCTGAGTCTGAGCGTTCTGACTCCCTCTTGAACTTCCAGCAGTTTCTTGCCTGGCTTGTGCTCATGGAGGTTATCTGGAAGCCCAGCTGGTGCTGTTGAAGCCAGAGCTGCTCTGTCAGTCTGTGCTATCCACACTGGCATCTCCTCCAGGTCTTTTCTCTCTCTCTATCTCTCTCTCTCTCTCTCTCTCTCTCTCTCTCTCTCTCTCTCTCTTCTCTCTGCTATTCACCCTGGCATCTCCTCAGGTCCTCTCTCTCTCCCTCTCTCTCCTCTCTCTCTCTTTTCTCTCGGCTATCCACCTCTCTCTCACTCTCACACACTCTTTTCTTCCTCCACGCAAGCTCAGATGGACATCTTCAGGGATTGTTTGTCCTTCCGTCTGACCGTCTCTCTCCTCCTCCTCTGCCCCACAGCAGAATGAGCAGGTCTCCTTCAACTGTTCCCACGTAGACAGAGACAGCTCATCACTGTGGGTTTGATCTCTCTCTCTCTTTCTCTCCCTCTTTCTCTCTCTTTCCCTCCATCCCTGACCAGCGTCAATGCATTCTCCCTCTGGGCACAAATAGAACGTGATACTGAGGAGGCTGTGTCACTGTCTTGGACTAGTTTGTCTCTCACTCTCTCCCTCCTCCCTCACACTCTTTCTTTCTTTCTTTCTTTCTTTCTCCACCTCTGTATTTCACCCTGTTACTCATAGAATCCTCACAATATAGCAGTTTGATTTAATGACATGTCTAGACAGCTCTCTCTTTTTCTCACTCCTACACAGTACAACAACAGCAAATGCTTTAGACACACTTGAGCGGAGATGGCTTCATGAGAAGACATGACAGTTCTGCATAGTTATTGGACTCAGGTTAGCTCATCAAGTCTGCTTCATTTAGATCAACAACTGACTGTATAGACTAAAGGCCTCCAGACACACACGCACCGACATGAGCTTTCTACATTCGATTACATTAGACTCCATTGTTTCTAACACAACCCCACATACCATCACCGAATCCTTTCGCTGCTGCCATATAGATTATGATTCAGTAATCAGTATTTTTGTTGGCGCCGCTCAATCAGATCCATTGTTTACCGAATGCTTGTCGAACACTCCGGTGCTGGTGTGTGTGGGGGCAAGTGACAGCGAGTGTTGGCTCAGTCAGTCGGCGTCTATATGCAGAGCGCTCAAGACTGTGACACACCACATGCAAGTGCGCTGCACTCCTAGACACTCATCCTATCTCAGTAGACAAAGGAGGGTTCTACGCGCTTCTGTCGTTTAGCGACAATCCGGTGCAGCCAGGCCAGGCCAGATATTTTGGAGAGAAGGAGAGACGCCGGTGCAGCTCAGATGTCTTCTTTATTTTCTTTATTCTTTACTAAAAGGTGCAGAACATTATTAACTTTGACTTATTAACGTTTCAATGTAGTCACATCTTCATAAGAGTCCTCATTCTCATCAGAGTCCTCATTCTCATCAGAGTCCTCATTCTCAGAGTCCTCATTCTCATCATTCTCATCAGAGTCCTCATTCTCAGAGTCCTCATTCTCATCAGAGTCCTCATTCTCAGAGTCCTCATTCTCATCAGAGTCCTCATTCTTAGAGTCCTCATTCTCACAGTCCTCATTCTCATCAGAGTCCTCATTCTCATCAGAGTCCTCATTCTCATCAGAGTCCTCATTCTCAGAGTCCTCATTCTCATCAGAGTCCTCATTCTCATCAGAGTCCTCATTCTCAGAGTCCTCATTCTCATCAGAGTCCTCATTCTCAGAGTCCTCATTCTCAGAGTCCTCATTCTCATCAGAGTCCTCATTTTATCTGTTTTTTTCTTCTTCTTCTGCCTCTTCATCCCTCGCTTTCTCGTACACGCAGTCTGTTTACGGTGCATTCTGCACATTTGCTAAAGAGGTGTAGAAGTCCAGCTTCAGAAAGTAAAAATCCAACCATGTGTTAGTTCTACCTGTGAACACAGGTGATCTCACCAACTAGCTGGTCTACCTGTGCACTTAACACAGGTGATCTCACCAGTTAGCTGCTCTACCTGGCTGAAGAGTTGTGCTAATTAGAATCAGCTGGTTTAAGTGAATGGCTGGCACAGATTATATGGTAGGACTTTTACTTTGTGAAGCTTTTCCACGTCTGATTTGCTACAGTGTTTCAGTGGGATCAAAACCACAGCCTTGTTTTTGAACATCTCTCAAAACCCCTAAAGCTGCTCCGGTGAGTGTCATAGTGTTGCACACGGTTGCCAGAGAAGGTGAGGGGCCACAGCAGGGGTAAGAGAGAGATCCCCATGTTCCCAGGCTGGGCGCAACTCTCAGAACTGGCAACCCCCTCCATTAAAAACCCAGCAGCTTGCCACAGAGACATTCAGTTGAAGAAAGGATAGAGACTGCAGTACAGTAGTTGCTCCAGCACAGACAGGGTTAGCCGCACCGCATGAGAATGGACCCTTTCAACGTTTATGTGAGAACATTTAAGTTGCGAGTGCAAGTTTCCATCTGATGGAGCTAGTAGGCACTGAATATAATAAAAAACAGCTGGTTGAAACCTATTCCATGTTAACGTCCTCATCATGAAAAGTCACCCAGATTAGGAAAGATGATTTAAAATATTGGACCGCATGAGAATCCAAATGGCCAGTAATGTTACATCATTAAACAGGCATTGTACACTCATGGTTGGAGAAAACTAGCAGTTGCACTCAATGATAATGAGATAAAGTGGACTATTGAAATGGCCTCAGAAGACAAGTAACACGAGGGAGACAGAAGAGCTCTTGGCGGTGTGGACTATAGGAGCAAAGCTGAACCTCTTGGCAAAGAAGGAGGAAGAATGACCTAACCAGATCATACTGCCTTATGAACCTCTCTGGGCAAAGAGCAGCACGGGTAAATATTCTCATTCCGTTCCAAGCCTGTAATGTTCTCACACCTCTGTGATGATGACCCCGCTGACCTCTGACCCCTGGGCCCCCGAGCCCTCCGTATACCGTACGCCTCGTCTTCATTTACATTCAGGGTCAAGTGGAGGACAGGAACATTTCAGAACTCCCTACCTAGGTTTAGAGTTCCCGCTCACACTTTTTATGGGAGGAGGGGGGGGGGGGGCAGAGAAAGAGAAGAACAAGGATGACAGAATGTGAGAGAGAGAAAGAATGAAGGAAAGAAAGACAGAGAGAGAAGAAAGAGAAAGATAGAGAGGAGATGATAAGTGGGTTGAGTCATCGTCTGTCCTCATGCCACTTTGTCTCCCCTTGGGCCTCTCTCTCTCTCTTCACACACACACACACACACACACACACACACACACACACACACACACACACACACACACACACACACACACACACACACACACACACACACACAGAGAGATAGAGAGTGAGAGAGGCAGAGAAGAGCAGTCCAGTGGGATTCAGTGCTCCTGGCTCCTGTGGCCTACATTAATAAATGAATCATGAGAGATTGCCAGGGCCACTGGAAGACCTTTGCCCAGTGAACCCCCTCTACACACACACACACACACACACGCACACACACACACACACACTCACTCTAACACACACACATACAGTACTCCCTTTCACACACACACGCACACACACACACACGTCACTCACACACACACACTCACTCTAACACACACACATACAGTACTCCCTTACACACACACACACACAGACAGGCCCAACGTGCCTGAGCAGGAGGTCCAGAACTTGCCTCAGGACTTGAGGCCCTCTGCCTGACCTGGCTCCGGGCACTGCTCTTCATGAAGTGGGCTCCGACTGGAGCATTGCACTGAACTATGCAAATGCAGGACAAGCACTTGTGGACGAGTCACTGATATTAATGACCCTGTCTTATTTCTTCAATAATTAATTGACATCCATGGAATAATATTTAAACGATATGACTGATCAGGGTAATTAGGTTTAATTAAGCTTGCTGTGAGACCTGTCTTCAAGTGTGTGCAAGGCTTTCAATTAAGAGGCTGAGACTTAAAAGCATTCTTGGTCTTTATTGCCACATTGTATGTATGTATGCGTGTGTGTGTGTGTGTGTGTGTGTGTGGTACAAGCCTCAGAGAGAAAACATGTCATGTTCATGTCACCAAAAAAGATGGCAAAAATGCTGTCTGAAATTTAGTATCAAAACTGAGCCCGATTGTAATAAATATTTACTTAATACTTATTCTGTGCTATACTGTGTATTACACTGAAGAGTGGAGAGCACTGACTGTGTTGTTTCACAAGAGGTATGTATCTGCATGCATATCTAAAGCGCCCAGACAGACAGACAGGCAGACAGGCAGACAGATAGACAGACAGACAGACAGACAGACAGGCAGACAGGCAGACAGATAGACAGACAGACAGACAGACAGACAGGCAGGCAGACAGGCAGGCAGACAGGCAGGCAGACAGACAGACAGGCAGACAGGCAGACAGACAGACAGGCAGACAGACAGAGCGATGGGCAGGAGATGGGGATGATGAGCTTTGGAGTGGTGAGGTGCGGTGAGGAGCGGTGAGGAGCGATGAGGAGCAGTGAGGAGCAGTGAGGAGCTTTGGAGCAGTGAGGAGCGGTGAGGAGCGATGAGGAGCAGTGAGGAGCAGTGAGGAGCAGTGAGGAGCAGTGAGGAGCAGTGAGGAGCGATGAGGAGCAGTGAGGAGCAGTGAGGAGTGGTGAGGAGTGGTGAGGAGCAGTGAGGAGCAGTGAGGAGCGATGAGGAGCAGTGAGGAGCAGTGAGGAGTGGTGAGGAGTGGT
>NC_055962.1:35937238-35944738 GCF_018492685.1 Alosa sapidissima | reverse complement strand
GTGACCTGAGTTAAATCTTCAGGCTGTCCCTACAAACTGAGTGACCTGAGTTAAATCTTCAGGCTGTCCCTACAAACTGAGTGACCTGAGTTAAATCTTCAGGCTGTCCCTACAAACTGAGTGAACTGAGTTAAATCTTCAGACTGTCCCTAAATCTTCAGGCTGTCCCTACAAACTGAGTGACCTGAGTTACATCTTCACCAGCTGGGAGATGGAAGAAACTCTGCATATAACAACTATATTGCCAAGATTCTTCGCCAGTCAAAAGCTCTATGGGCGAGTGGCAAAGCTTGTATTAAATCTCTAAAGTTCATCCAAAGACATGTGGGAGACTCCAAGGTCAAATGGAAGAAGGTTCTTCGGTCTGGTGATACCAAATTTGAGCATTTAGACCATCAGACTAGATACTATGTTTGGCAGACACCAAACACTGCACATCACCACAAACACACCATCCCTACTTAGATAGATAGATGGATAGATAGATAGATAGATAGATAGATACTTTATTGATGCAGGCAGCTCACTGCGCCGGGATTAGTGTGTGCTGAGTGTGTTTCACTAATTCACGGATTGGGATAAATGCAGAGACCTAATTTCCCTCACGGGATCAAAAGAGTATATATACTTAAAAGTCGATTAATTCAAATTTAATTCAACAAAATATATGGAAATCCTGGAGGACAATCTGATTCAGTCTGCAAGAGAACTACAATTTAAGAGAAGCAAGACAATGAGCCGAAGCATACAGCGAAATCTACACAGAAATAGTTTAAAGACAAGGTGAATGTTCTTGTGTGTCCAAGACCTCAATTCAATAGAGAGTTTGTGGCTGGATTTGAAAAGTGTTGTCCACAGACCCAATCCCTGTGTACCTGTAACTTGACAGAACTTCGGCAGTTTTACAAAGAAAAATGGAATAAAATTGCAATATCCAGATGTGCAAGCCTAAACTGAGACCTATCCACACAGACTCCATGTTGTAATCGCTGCCAAAGGTGCATCTACTAAATACTGACTTAAAGGGGGTAAATATTTACATGTATGCAATCATTTATTTTGCCTTATATATTTTTAATTAATTAACATTACTTTATAGACATCTGGTTTCACTTTGACATAAAAATCCTTGTCAAAAATCCAAATGATATTGACCATGATTCCATTTATAAAATCAATATCCTAGCGGTGAATACTTCATAGGCACTGTATGTATAAACTGTTGACCAACACTCGACAGTCTGTTTTTCATTTACATTCTTTTCATCTAAATTCACATTTTGCACTTGAAAAATCATGGATTCAAGATTCTCATTAGCCTTGTTATGTGGGCCCAACCTGGTGCTAGAACTTAGTTCCTAGAGTTTACATTATACTGGGCTAGCTTTAACAAGAAGCTCACTAGTTCAGCTTCTTGTAGCCTACAACTTTCGTTGGCCCTATAACAGTTAGCTTGTTTACAGTTGATTCCATTGTTGCGAAGCCTGCTAGGATCAACCAGAGAATGTCTAATAAGGGGAGAACTGCCACTCTCGGGAAACTTTCGGTTTCTGGACTGGTTGCAGTTCCTTTTCTGGTTCCACATGAGGGCACTCATGAATAAGTGCAGAATTAATGGAGGTCTATGGAGCTGTACCCCTCAAATCCACTTTTGAATGTTGCATGCGAAAGAGGGGACAGAGAAAATACACACCGCTGAGTATTATATTTTTTGAGTCACTTATTTGTTCTAAAAAGCCTTTCAAATGCGTCAATGATGTCATTCATTAGCAGAAAGCTAGTGTGTTGTGGGCAACAACGACCCAACCTGTAAGAAATCGAAAGGACGTAAGTACTCTTCATTCAACTTTTGACCTACAGTATAATCCATAGTGAGCTTGCAGAAACCACAATCAAATCTTTGATTTTTCAACGACAACCTGGTGAAAGAGACAAATTTAGCCGTCTAGCTCCATAGAGCCCCATTGTTTTTGCACTTATTCGTGATCGCCCCTAGTGGAACTGCAGCAGATTGCAGGTACAATGGAGTTAATAGGGAGTGATCCGGCTCTCCGTAAACGGGCTCTGGCTCAACCGTTGTCCTACTATCGTTGTTATAGTTACCATTCATAAGCATTGATATGGAACGGCGATTAAACTTTTTTTTACCAGATCTACTTCATAGGTGTCCCATTATTCAGAATTAAAAGCCACCCCGCCAGCCAATCAGAAAAGAGTATTTCTTCTCTCCGGGTGATGAAATAATATAATATGTCGCCCTAGCAACAAGTCCAGCTCAACTGCCAGGACCACAAGACCAAGCCCTGGTGCCTATGTAGGTATCATCTCTGCTAGTGTAACCTGCGTTGTGTTGAACCTGCGCGATTCAGCCCTGCACATGCCCAGATTCGAACCCGCGAACAGCAGCACCTCGGATCGGGAGGCGAGCGCGCTAACAATTGAGCCAATAGCCCAGGCTACTGGCTCGCATGCCAGCAGCACTCTTGAGGCGTCGGGGAGTGAGGTTTACCAACGTTCCACAAGCACAGCTAAGCTAGCTGGCATCCGTTACACTAGGTTATCATTCATTTCTGCTAGGGACGTCACAATGACGTTGTTGAACACATTCTGATTGGTCTACCGGCCATTACACTTAGCAAATTGAATTGGTTTAAAATGGTCCTAAATGAGGCTAATAAAGTATTTTGTCATCCTTATTGAACACTGTCTGGAAATGTGATTGTTTTCCAACAGCAGAGTTACACCTGTACACCCAGCACTATATTAGTGTGGGCCTTCCCCACAGCACATTAGTTATGCAAATTTAGTCAGAGAACTACTGTAAAAGGTCTTTTCCAGCTTCCATACTGTTCCTCTGGATTTGTTCAAAGATCTGCATCTCTCTTAGCCTGACGAGCCAGACACACATTAAAATGTAGGGTCTGGGCACTCACCGTTCGCTGTGCTCAGTCCGAGGGGCGGGATAATCGGTTGTCTTTCAAATTCCCTCTGCACGCAATAGGACAGTGCTGAGTCTTATGCGTTTTCCCACCAGCGGAGCTAGTTGGCTAGTTCAAACTTTTGCCAACTTAAAACAAGCTTAAGTCGTGTCACACTGTTGGCCAACAGCAACATCCATCTTCTTTGTTTTCAAGTAGCAGAGAATTCAAGCCAAACCGTTGCAACTCTGCCATATTATGTTAAGCCCGCCTAACGACTCTATACACGATTTGATTGGCCTGATAGAAGTTTAATTTTTCGAGCTCACAAGCCAACGGAGAGTTGCTAGACTAGCCCTGGAAGCAAATGTAATTTGCTGCCGCTAGGGTGCGTCTAGATTTCTAGGCTACATCTCTCTCTCTCTCCCTCTCTCTCTCCCTCTCTCTCTCTCTCTCTCTCCCCTGTCTCTCTATCTACCTCTATCTTTGTCTACATCTGTTTCTGTCTCTGTCTTGAATAGCAATGTCTATGTATAGCCGTCTATCACTTATGCTTGTGTCAGTGGCGGTGATGCAGCAGTGTGCATGAGTGGTATGTGTTGTGTGGAGGGCCGGGCCCACTGCTATAGTAATGGATGTGATGTGTGAACGAAGGTCTCAGAGGTTAGTGTCATTAGAAAGATGGCCGCTGATTCTGCACGCGCCGCTGACTGTTTATCAAGGACTAACCAAGCATAACGCAGAGTGATTCTTTGTTTGATGGAACTTGATCAGAAGCGATGTCTGTCTTAAAAGGGCTGGATGTTGGTGTTGAGAATAAATGAGATGAATAAAGATGGGCTGTGTTAATGAACTGTAACGTGAATTTATCAACATGTTTGAAGATCATACTTATTGCCTCATTGCTAAATTCTGATTGACTTTCCACCTTGAGACCTTCATATTGTACACATCCCGAAGACTATCTGTGGTATCATGTTTAAAACATGGCAATAACATCATCAGCAGATTCAACATGAAGTAATAGAATTATGCCATATAAAAGATGGTAAGCAAGCTGTTTCCACCCTTTCATTAATCTGTTATTAACAAGCAAAATACTATATTATGTTGAGATAATTCCACTGCATTACATTAACAGAGCAAAATAGGGTAATCTGATGAACGTACCATCTACTATTAAATTACACCGCAGCGCACTTAATAAACATGTAGTTGGATTTGCATTCAACTCACCCAGCATTGAGTAGTAGAAGGGGAAGACTGAAGGGTCTGTGGAGAACTGTGGCAGTGCGTACAGAGCGCCAGGCAGAGCATTCCACATCAGCCTACTCCTTGATATGTGGGAATGTATTCGGTCCCGGATTATCTGTTGTAAATAAAACAGCACATAAACAAACAAACAAAAAAAACATGAATATATTGTTGATAGGATTCTCACTTTTTCAGTTTATTTCACAAGTCCTCCATTGAAGGTATTCTTGCATGCTGGTATGGACACTCCAAAATCCCAAATTCAGAGTGTGTGCATGCACATGGCACTTATCTTTAGGCCAGGTGCAGGACAAAGTAAACGATAAGATAAAACAAAAGAGAACGCCCACACGCACCGGAGTAGCTAACCGAAAATAGCAACGTTTCAACCCAACAGGGTCTTCTTCAGGCAAAATGAATCTCTCACTCCAAAATCACCCACAAAAATAAATTGGGGAAACATCTTTAAACCTGTGGGACAATGATGGGGGAGCAGGTTGACCAGTACCATCTGTATCTGACCGTGCTGACCCGTGCTGACCTGGAAGGTAGACAAGGTCTGGACAGACAGAACCCATCCACTTTCAGTGGAGGTTCAGCCACTCCAGTCTGGTCAGAGATACAGACTCCGTAGTATTAGACCCAACTGGGCAACAAACTCATTTATTCCCATAACTCACTTGAAGAATGTGTTCACTTGTTTATTTTTTATATGTAAGGGAAGAGCAATATATTCACTTTGACTTTATTTTATGAATTGATGTGCTTAAACGCCTGTGGCATGAGTAACAGTGCTATAGATGTTTGGATGTATGTGTGTTGTGTAATGATGTGTTTTAAGGTGCCTGTGCTTAACCCAATTTGCCTGTCGGGGACATTTAAAGTTTCATACAGTAAGTCATAAACAAATCAAGTAAACAAATTACACAGTTGAACAAACAACAACTGACTAGGTTGTGTTGAGCCAGGATAAACAATGCAGTATACCACCTTTGTGTGAAACCGAATGTGTACATACATCTTGTTAAGGCAAGATATATGTAATCATTGGGAGGCCAAATACTCTACACACACACCCCAAATGTAGGAGCCATGGATATTACGTTTATATTTACATTTGTGTCCAGTAAGCATCCTACAGGCTAAAGTCAGGGATTTTAATTTAATATTCCGCTATTTTGGCAACATGGGGGCTTTGATGGGTTGTGAGATTTTATATATCTACTTTCAAAAGTACTATATCAGTATGGCCATATTATTATTATATACAGGCTGTACCTGTCTTCTCACAACAGAACATATCATTTAAAAGCAGTCAGCCATGAATAAAGCCCAGTATGCACATTTGTGGGATTCTATCCAAGAAGACACTGGAGAGGTCCTAAAATAGAACAGCTGCCCCGTTCCTGTTCTTGGCTGTTGGCTCTTGGCTCCAAAGACAGAAGCCTCCATATGGACACTTCCCTCTTTCTGTCAGTCTTCCTCTCTCCCTCCATCTCTCTCTCCCTCCGTTCTTTCTCTCCCCTCCCTCTTGCCTTTTTTCCCCTCCTGCTGCTTACAGAGTCCTACCTCTTCCAGGTTTCTTTCATAGACAGGGGGCTGCTGGTCTTAATTAAGATCATTGAGGGAGACTAATTAGCGAACACACCTCGTTTATAGCTGCCCCCTGCCTTCCCTTGAGTTTACCACACATATGTGGAGTTCATTTGCACTCCTCAAGTTGTTTCCAGGGCCGAAAAAGAAAGAAGAATGATTTATGACCTGGCGATGCAGCTGGTTTGGGAGAGACAGACTCCACAATACAGTGTTTTCAGAGAGTGCATCATAGCATTGTGTTTGAGTTTTTTGTTTTTCCAGCAGAGTGATTGTACCTGAGCCAGTTTCGACAAAACAAGCACCCCTCCCACCTTGAAAAAACAAAACAAAAAAACAAACAAACAAACATCAATCCTTCCAATATCATCAAGCAACCAAGCAAGCACACAAGCACATAAACATAAACAAAGCTGAACTTGTGGTCCCCCTGTGTGCGCGGAGAACACTGAGGCGAGAGCTGCCGTTTGCTGACTTCCTCTCAGCACAGAATTGCCTGGCACTTACCCACAAGCCAGCTAACCCTCAAAGGAGACGGCCTGACCACTCGCTGGGCCGCGCACAATGCCTCATTTCCTCCATTTCGTCCGTCTACAGGTACCAGCGAGCGCTTAACACGTCGGGACAAAGGAGTGTGGCGGTGGGGGGTAGGTGGCGGGGGTGGGGGTGGGGGGTAGGTGGCGGGGGTGGAGCTGGCTTTGTTGGCTCTCTGCAAGGCGCACCTGGTGATATGGAGCTCAGACGACCCGAGAGAAACAACCTCTCTCCCTGCTACGCCACGTCTCCAGGCATTATGAGGTGTGAAGTCTACGGAGGTATTTCAACCAATATTCCTCTCTGTACATCAGATGCTCTCTCCCTCTCTCTCTCTCTGCATCTTGTTTTTTCTATTAAGCATCATCCATCTGTCTCTCTATGTCTCCTGCTTTTTTTCCCCCTCCAGTTTCTTCATCATCATCTTCATCATCATGTATGGGGAACGTTTCCACTGTGTCACAGGAAAATTAACTGACTAGTTGTTGTTGGGCAGAAAACAACTAATGCAAGGCTGCAACAATGTTTTGAATTGAAAACGATGAAATAAATCATATCAGGAAATATGACATGACCATGGCGCTGTTCAAAAACAAGGTGGCTGGAGTTGAGGTTATATGGCAAACAAACCCACTTCCTGGTGGCTAAGAGAACGTCCTTTGTTCAGTATACATTTCCCGGAGGTTAATAAACTGAATGCATAAAACACTCACATTCAAAACACTTTAACATTCACTGCTAAAATCTACCCTTCAAAATCTGTGGAGGCCATGCCAACCATTGTAGCCCACTTTTGGACTAACACCGAGTCCACAACTGAAGCGCTCTGTTTGTGACGTGTGAAAGTTTTAGAAAAGACAGGTCTATTTTTTTCAAATGCACGCGCCGCTACCACATCTGGTATTCGGTCCCATTGATTACAATGGGAGAATTGTTGCAGCAGACCCTGCGTGAGCGGAACACCACTGTGACGTGCCCAGCGTTGCGTCCCTGTAGGCTAACTGTAGAATTCAGCATCCTTCTTGCTGACACAAAGAGCCGAAAGGAGCCGTCCGTGAGATAGGAGCCCCATAATGGCCCTCACTGTTCCCTCAACAGTGTTCGGGATTTAGACCTAATTATTGCTCTAACTACTTCAATTGCAGCCTCAAAAGGCTAAATGAAGTATAAAATGTGTATTTACACGGCTGAGATTTCTCTG
>NC_055962.1:35897238-35929738 GCF_018492685.1 Alosa sapidissima | reverse complement strand
ATTTCTCTCTCTATCCCTCCGGCTGCTTTTTCTTCTCCTTATTATAATATCCTCATTGGCTTTCATGTCTTTGGTGACATTTTGCCTCATATTTCAAAAATCCCCCGGCTTTCGCCATATTAATTACCCCACTCGCTCCAAGCCACCAATGGCCAGAGAGGTACGAACTGTTAATAAGTTCAGTAATTAAAGAGTATAAATATCATACATCTTACAGGATGTAGCCGTAATTGATGGAAAAGGGGGGTTATTGATATAAGGGTCTTTGGCTGGAGGGAATGGTACTGGATGGATGTGGGGAGAAATGGCGAGAGGAAAATTGTGGATTAATGTGTTCAGGTAGAGTAGCATTTCACCAGCCATCTCTCTCTCTCTCTCTCTCTCTCTCTCTCTCTCCTTCTTTTTCTCTGCCTTCTGTCGAAACAAGTTACCTAAGAACACATGATTATCACGCTCGATGGTGTTTTATGCCCCCAACGTCGTCTTCCAGGCAGGTTATCCTAAACCTAACCCTAACCCTAACCTTTACCCATGCCTAACCATAGCGCCTTCCAGGCAGCGCTGCCTTCAAGACAACGTTGGGGGCATAAAACACCACGAAACTGTTCATCACTCTCCCACACTACAGACATAAGGAAAAATGGAACGAAAAATGGAATATTGAGGAGCAGCAATACGACTAGCTTGTGCAGCGATGAAGACACTGGAATATTCCTGTGCAGGCACACCTTCAAGAAAATGCATAATATTAGACATTTGTTTTGAGGAAATGGTTGAAATGTATCTTTTAAAAACAAGAACTGTTGGATACCCAATGCCTAAACAGAAGCCTTTGTTAGGAGCATGTGACTACAGTGTGAAATGATACAAAGACCATTCAGATTGTCAAATGTGTCAGTGCATTTATCTGAAAGCACTATACATGTAGCAGCATGTTTAAAATGTTCAGCATGCTTTGCTATAGAGCTGCACAAATCAGGAATAGGTATTTGAAAAAAAAAAAATTGTTGGGCTTTTTTGCCTTTATTGTGACAGAACAGTGGAGAGAGACTGACAGGAAGTGAGTAGGAGAGGAAGAGAGAGATGGGGGGGTTGGGAAATGACCCGAGTTGGACTCCAACCCGGGTCTCCGGGGCATGTAGACCCAAGTGTGGTACGGGCATTTTAGCCAGTTGCTCTACAGCGCCCCCCAGAGGACATTTGAGGTCAGAGGACATTTTAGGTCAGAGGTCATTTGAGGTCAGGTCGTACCTGAAGCAGGAGCCTTTCGTCACCGATGATGGCCGCTTTGTTCCAGTCGATGCTTTCAGAGAAGGGCAGCTCCCAGCCATTGCTGAGCAGCACTGGGATGCAGGCAGCCTGAGAAGATGCAATCAGACGACAACACTGTAGTGAATCTCATGGCACATGTGGTAAGCACATCAGGAAAACATCAGTTTATTTGCGGTAACTATTCACCATCATTTTATTTTCAATACATTTCTATTCAAGCCTGTCCTGAATGTTAGCAAATGTAGGGCAAACTGAAATCTGCTAACAGGTTTATCCAGGCTCGCCCAGGATATTTCAAATGGCGAGTGAATGAACAACTTAATTTTAGGATGACATACTGTATTTATCCTAATATAACACCCTGCAACATGTTTTTTTTATTCTTAATTGGGACTGCTTAAAACTGCTATATTTATTTTATGACAGGATAGCAATGAGTGCAAAGAAATTTCCCAAGGCACTACACTATTGCAAAATCAATTAGAAACGATCCACCAAAACTTGGTTAGGATGGAAGTGTTTGCCCAATGTGTGGCAAAATGTAATGAGTTTTGACCCTGGAAAATGCATTTTATTGAGATGAGGACCAACGGTTCAATGAAATTGAAGAAGCCCATGCCACCCCACCACAACATATACACCATGACTGACTTACTGTAAGTGCAGTTCCATAGACAGTGCATGAGGATGCTGTTCAAATGATGATTTAGGATTTCATTTAAGAACCAAATTGGCTGCTAATGATATTTTGTCAATTTTTATTGTTAATTGAAGCATTAGCCTAAAAAATGACTCATTACATAGACATTTCTTCACATGCTTCTTCAATCAGATGCTCTCTGCCCCACTTATTAGGACAAACCTTGCAAAACATAATCATACTGATAGCAAGAAAATTATATACATTAGTTTTTAACACAAAGATCATTTATTAAGACAGATGGTACCCAAAATGAATTGTTTAGATTTGCCCGTTAAGTTGAAACTATTTTCTATTATAATAATATTGATGATAATAATTAATTATTTAAGATTATTTCCTCGCGTATGGATTCTCCAACACAACATTTGACATGGAACCATTGTGTTTGATGTAGGTTAGGTGTTATGCATGTGTCCCCTGCGTTTCCTCTCTGTCATAGTTACATAAAGGCACATAACTGCTCCTAGTGCCAGTTAATGGTACCACATAAAGGGCAGCAATAAGACCAGCTTGCACTATGCCCCTGACACTCAAATACTGTAGATCCTGCTCAACTTCCTGCACAACTTCAAGGAAATGGTTACTACTATTTGAAATTCATTAGGGAATCCCTGGAATTGGTTGGAATGTATCTATTAAAAAAGAGGCCAAGAATGATTTGTCAGGAGCATTTAACTGGAGTGGGAATTAAAGGCACAATTTCTTTTTTGAACTTAACATAACGTTTCCAAAATCATTTTAATGCCACATAACCTCATAACATGACAAACGGCACTTCTGCCATTGTCTGAACAGACCTCTGTAGGCGATTTCTGACCTACAGTAGCAACTTTCTAGTTTCGGGTAGGAAACTGCCCCCCCCCCCTCCAACCCCCCCCCCTCCATCCCCGAAATGGAAAAGAGCTGCTATGCTACAGCAATTCAGAGATGTTTTTCTACAGAGTGCTGTCGGTGCATCCCTCTATATTATATTGGAGTTGTGCTCATACTTTGTTGCAAAAGACGCATATTTAGTTTGTTTATTATTGCACTTCTCAACTGCAGGGGACCCTGAGAGCAAATCTTGTTAAGGGTGTCTTTAATACAAAGACATGATTTCATCCCTCCCCCCAGGTATATACTACTTTAAACCTGCATGTTACATGATACTAAACAAAAAAACACAGTAGAACTCTGGATCCTGACAAGACCACTGTAGACTGTACAATACATAATGTGTTGCAAGCATGGAAGAGCACCTATCATCCAAAGCTTTGTCAGTTTCATCATCTGGTCCCTTCAGCTTTTAGAATACTAGAAAGCATTATGAATCTGCTATTGTCATATGAGTCAGGAGGTTACGAGTGGAACCCACTTGGTAAATAAAAGAAGCCTGTGGATGGGTGCACTGAAGCGCTGTGACAAAAGTGCCATTGTTTTCTCCCACCAGCCCAACGGAGTCATACTTTGATTCATCTAAACCCCATTTGGCTTTGCTTGAAAGAAAACACCCGAAACAAAATAGAGTCATTCCGCTTTCATTAGTCCCAGATGATGAGTCTGCTCTGCCTGTCAAGTGACGAGGTGTTAGTGTTCTTCACAAAGGCGACTTGCATGCTCAAGGAAGAGGAAAACGAGCCCAAGTGATGGCGTGCCTCAAAACAAAACAAAACAAAACACTCTCTCTCTTTAAATTGAAGTGGAAATGAAATGGACCTGAAAGCACTTGCAAGGGGGCTTCCGAGGGCCTGAAGAAAAGTGAATCTAATGATTACAAAAGATCAGATTTAGAGCACTAGACCTTTGTCTGACAGAAAGCATGCATTGTGCTCCACATGATTCAACTCAACAGCAACACATCTAGTACACTAAACAGCAACATGACATGCTACAGTAATTTCTAGAAAAGCTTTGAGCTGCACTTCCATTCGAGCCTCTGCTCTGACTGTGTCTCTGTGGGCATACAGGGGACTATCTGATTCTCATCCTAAAGTGCATCAATAGCTCAAGCATGCACAGCCACGAAAAGGAGGTTTTTGTCTGGTTTTGGTTTGTTGAGATCCTCGAACCGTGCTCCTAGGATCATTAAAAAGCTGACGCCGATTTGAGACTTAAGGAAGCTAGCAGTAGTTGCTGAGTCGAGGCTTCCACCTCGAGCCTCTCTAAATCCTCCCAGCTCTCGAGCACGCGGAGCTGCAGAGCGTGCATGCGCCTGCTTCCCTCTGTGTTTGTGTGTGTGTGTGTGTGTGTGTTTAGGTGCTGTAGCACGCGCTCCAGGCACTCAATGGAAAGGTGGAACAGCAGTTTTTGCAGGATACAAACGCACAGCAAGGTCAATATTCTCAAAATTAGAAAAGGTTTAGTCATAGATCTCATCAACAATGTTAACATCACAGGGTACTGCAGGCCAATTCTGGGAGAGACACACTTGTCATTAAAAGCTGCCATTTTCAGGCTTAAGGATAACAGATAGATAGATAGATAGATAGATAGATAGATAGATACTTTATTGATCCCCAAGGGGAAAATCAAACCACTTCCCTAAACGATTGCCTTCTATCACGATCCATTTCACAGCCCATCACTAGCAGTCATTGCTATATAACCTCACTAAATACACACAATCTATAGAGAAGAACACCAATGAATAGTGAGAAATATATGAGTTGGTTGTTTTTCGTTAAAACCTGAGTTGATATTTGTGAAGGTGAGAGTTCATTTAGAATTCCTTTTATTTAACATGGTACTCAGTAGAAACACAAGCTATTCAGACATGTTCCATGAGCCAGGGCTTCAGGCGGGAACTGTGAACTTCCTCAGATGAAGACAGACACTTGAAACTGCTGAGCCCGAGGGCACACTGAGCTAGTGAAAAACTTTGCCACCCCCTCCCCTTCTAGATGGCCAGAAAAACAAAAGAAAAAAAACCCCCCTGAAAACAACTCTGCCAGCCAGTGGACGTGCTGAGTCAGAGACAGCATCCCTCTTCTCCTCTCCTCTCCATCCCTCCCTCCTCTCCATCCCTCCCTCCTCTCCTCTCCTCTCCATTCCTCCCTCCTCTCCTCTCCTCTCCATCCCTCCCTCCTCTCCTCTCCTCTCCATCCCTTCCCTCCCTCCTCTCCATCCCTCCCTCCTCTCCTCTCCTCTCCCTCCTCTCCTCTCCATCCCTCCCTCCTCTCCTCTCCATCCCTCCCTCCTCTCCTCTCCATCCCTCCCTCCTCTCCTCTCCCTCCTCTCCTCTCCTCTCCATCCCTTCCCTCCCTCCTCTCCTCTCCTCTCCTCTCCATCCCTCCCTCCTCTCCTCTCCTCTGCATCCCTCCCTCCCTCCCTCCTCTCCTCTCCTCTCCATCCCTCCCTCCCTCCTCTCCTCTCCTCTCCTCTCCATCCCTTCCCTCCATCCCTCCTCTCCTCTCCATCCCTCCCTCCTCTCCCTCCTCTCCTCTCCTCTCCATCCCTCCCTCCTCTCCTCTCCTCTCCATCCCTCCTCTCCTCTCCATCCCTCCTCTCCTCTCCCTCCTCTCCTCTCCTCTCCATCCCTCCCTCCTCTCCTCTCCTCTCCATCCCTCCTCTCCTCTCCATCCCTCCTCTCCTCTCCTCTCCTCTCCATCCCTCCCTCCTCTCCTCTCCATCCCTCCTCTCCTCTCCATCCCTTCCCTCCCTCCTCTCCTCTCCTCTCCTCTCCTCTCCATCCCTCCCTCCTCTCCTCTCCTCTCCATCCCTCCCTCCTCTCCTCTCCTCTCCTCTCCATCCCTCTCTCCTCTCCTCTCCTCTCCTCTCCATCCCTCCCTCCTCTCCATCCCTCCTCTCCATCCCTCCCTCCTCTCCTCTCCATCCCTCCCTCCTCTCCTCTCCTCTCCTCTCCATCCCTCTCTCCTCTCCTCTCCTCTCCTCTCCTCTCCTCTCCTCTCCATCCCTCCCTCCTCTCCATCCCTCCCTCCTCTCCTCTCCTCTCCATCCCTCCCTCCTCTCCTCTCCTCTCCATCCCTCCTCTCCTCTCCATCCCTTCCCTCCCTCCTCTCCTCTCCATCCCTCCCTCCTCTCCTCTCCTCTCCTCTCCATCCCTCCCTCCTCTCCTCTCCTCTCCATCCCTCCTCTCCTCTCCATCCCTTCCCTCCCTCCTCTCCTCTCCTCTCCATCCCTCCCTCCTCTCCTCTCCTCTCCTCTCCATCCCTCCTCTCCTCTCCATCCCTTCCCTCCCTCCTCTCCTCTCCTCTCCTCTCCCTCCCTCCTCTCCTCTCCTCTCCTCTCCATCCCTCCCTCCTCTCCTCTCCATCCCTCCCTCCTCTCCTCTCCTCTCCATCCCTCCCTCCTCTCCTCTCCTCTCCTCTCCATCCCTCCCTCCTCTCCTCTCCTCTCCTCTCCTCTCCATCCCTCCCTCCTCTCCTCTCCTCTCCATCCCTCCCTCCTCTCCTCTCCATCCCTCCTCTCCTCTCCTCTCCTCTCCATCCCTCCTCTCCTCTCCTCTCCTCTCCATCCCTCCTCTCCTCTCCTCTCCATCCCTCCCTCCTCTCCCTCCTCTCCATCCCTCCCTCCTCTCCCTCCTCTCCATCCCTCCCTCCTCTCCTCTCCCTCCTCTCCATCCCTCCCTCCTCTCCTCTCCCTCCTCTCCATCCCTCCCTCCTCTCCTCTCCCTCCTCTCCTCTCCTCTCCTCTCCATCCCTCCCTCCTCTCCTCTCCATCCCTCCCTCCTCTCCTCTCCTCTCCATCCCTCCCTCCTCTCCTCTCCTCTCCATCCCTCCTCTCCTCTCCTCTCCTCTCCATCCCTCTCTCCTCTCCTCTCCATCCCTCCCTCCTCTCCTCTCCTCTCCATCCCTCCCTCCTCTCCTCTCCTCTCCATCCCTCCCTCCTCTCCTCTCCTCTCCATCCCTCCCTCCTCTCCTCTCCTCTCCATCCCTCCTCTCCTCTCCTCTCCTCTCCATCCCTCTCTCCTCTCCTCTCCATCCCTCCCTCCTCTCCTCTCCTCTCCATCCCTCCCTCCTCTCCTCTCCTCTCCTCTCCTCTCCATCCCTTCCCTCCCTCCTCTCCTCTCCTCTCCATCCCTCCCTCCTCTCCTCTCCTCTCCATCCCTCCCTCCTCTCCTCTCCATCCCTCCCTCCTCTCCATCCCTCCCTCCTCTCCATCCCTCCCTCCTCTCCTCCAACACCCAACCATCTGCATGGTAGCCCTCCTTATTGTGGGAGCGGAGATGATAAATTGAGTGAGAGTGCCGATGCTGCTGTTCAATGTGTGTCGCACCTAAAAGCCTTTTGATGTTCTACCCGTCAGAGGTGGGGCCCTCGGAAATCTGGGTGCTAAAGAGAAGTGAAATGGCCAGAGCCCTGCACAAGTAGTGATTTAACATGCTTGTTTTTGTGCATTTTTTGTCATCATGACATTAATCTTTGAAATCATGACAAGAGCAGTGTTTTGGTAAACGATCACTTGCAATTTGTCCACTTTGTGTCACGGTCCGCAGCAACCTTGCAGGGTTTATTAGCAATAATCACAAGCTGACTCTACATGATCCTTGACTTGTTATTTCGTCTGGCATACTTTAATAAGCTGAAGTTGCGCTTGTAAGCCCTATTTCAAAGGTTAACCTGTGACATAAACAAATCAAATAAAAAGCGGCAGTGCTCGGCTGGATATTTTTGCGGTCACCGCGTCAGGCACGCCTAATTTAGCCGAACAACTTTGCGGGCGGACCCATAAAGCATGTCCTCTAATGAAAAGCTTTACCTTTGTAATGGGACACAGAAATTGCCGAAGGTTTATGAGGCATGTAGGGGTGTTGCAATAGAGCCCTTGTCTAGATGACTTAAGCCTGCTTAATGAACACCATTTAACTGTCTGATGGAGGAAATGAGAAGGAGAGAGAGACAGAGGCAGACGAAACAGGAAGAGGGAGACGAATGGAGGGAGGGATCAGATAAGGAGAGGAAGTGACTGAGGGAGGAAGAGAAAAGAGATGGAGAGATACAGTAGGGAGGGTGGAGAGAGAGAGAGAGACAAAGTCGAACAAAAACATCAATACAAAAACAATGAAAAAGGAAGATGAGGGGGAGTAAGAGAAAGAGAAAGAGAGACAATAAACAGAGACTAAGTGAGGGGAGGAGAGAGAGAGAGAGAGAGAGCAAGTAAGGAAGGGAGAGAGAGAGAGACTAAGTGAGGGGAGGAGAGAGAGAGAGAGAGAGAGAGAGAGAGCAAGTAAGGAAGGGAGAGAGAGAGAGAGAGAGAGAGACTAAGTGAGGGGAGGAGAGAGAGAGAGAGAGAGAGAGAGAGAGAGAGAGACTAAGTGAGGGGAGGAGAGAGAGAGAGAGAGAGAGAGAGAGCAAGTAAGGAAGGGAGAGAGAGAGAGAGAGACTAAGTGAGGGGAGGAGAGAGAGAGAGAGAGCAAGTAAGGAAGGGAGAGAGAGAGAGAGACTAAGTGAGCAGGGGAGAGAGAGAGACCAAGCAAGGAGGGGAGAGAGAAAGAGAGAGAGAGAGAGACTCAGTGAAGAGAGGAGAGAGAGAGAGAGAGAGAGAGAGAGAGACCAGGTGCTAATGAAAGTGGGTGGTATGGAGCGAGGCAGATAAAAATAGTCTGAATCTGTATCTACTATACAGAAGGGGCATCTTGGGTTGTTTTTGAAAAGATGACAGCTTGTCAATACCAATAAGCCAAACACCAGTGCTCTCGACCCAGAGGGTTTGCAAAAACATCTCGCCATAACCTCGCCTCCCAACGACATGAGCGATCATGGCTTGTTTCCAAGGGAACCACTCAAGTGCAGCGAGCGGGGCGGGGAGCCTTGAAGGGACTTTGTTTGGAGGAGGAGAACCTCACACGGCAGCACACACCTGCAGGGCCTCCAGGAACCGGAAGGAGCCAAGGCGACGCCCTCGGGGGACCAGGCAGAAACTGGAGTTATGGAGCAGCTCCTGGTAGTCGAATCTGCAGGTGAGAGGGGAGGAGGAGAGAGGAGAGAGAGTCAGAGAGAGGAGCTGTCAAATGAATCAGACACACACACACACACACACACACACACACACAGAGAGAGCAACACGTAATGGCACAAACACCTTCCAGTCACCAGCTGTGAGTTTCAGAGACAGGGGCATGACAACACATCTTATAAATACAACTGCCAAGATTCCAGAAGGTTCAAACATCATGACGAAAACATCGTGGTATCTTTCTGGAAAAGAGATTATAGGTGTTTTGACTGAATGTTGAATACATAGTAGCTTACAAGTAAAAAAAAATAGGCAACACTCTGTTTAGTGACTCTGAATTCATGATGTAAATGACCAACCAGTAAATGTATGATAGTTTGGTGGTTTGGTTTGTTGTGGGTAGGGGTGAAAGTTTTTGAGACACATGATTTTTTTTGTCATATAAAACCTGACCTTTTCAACCTATGTCAAACTGATGGGCCAATCCTTTTATTTCTTCCATGAAGAAATAAATCCTTGGGAGTTAAAGATTAATGGAAGCCTGGATGATGACCATGTCCAAGAAAAACATCTTCAGATGCACAGAGACATTCCAGGAATGTCAACAAACCATCCGAAAACCTACAATAAAAAAAACCCCTCTAGGCAGAAGACAGATCTTCCAATGAATCTTCCCGCCCCTCAGTCACCAAGCCCCTAAAAAAAAAAAACGAGCGCGCGCTCACATGACGCATGGACTGAAGAAGAACTCTCCTGCTCCTCCTCCACCACCTCCCTTCGGCTTTCCATGTCTCCTCCTGTCCACGCGCCAACCACCACAGGACGAGCGGAGCGGCCGCCGAGTAATTTATGCCGCCCGCGCCTCGCGGCCCCCCGTCCAAGTGGCCGAGTGAAAACGAGAGCGCGAGGAGCGGCCGTTTTTATCTCACAGTAAATCTCGGCCAATAACACTGGAAGCTTTTAAGTGATGTAAATCAGTCCGGCGGCAACATATAGAGCACGGCCTTAAACCCTGAAATACATTACCATCCAACACATAAGCCTTATTTATGCGCGTATACGGCGTATGGTGACGGGGGAGACAAGCCAAATAAAAAGACAAACAATATTGGAGCTTCTACAACCTTAAAAGCCACTATCTTGGATTAGGTTAGATTGCTCTTAAAATGCATTTATTAAGCATTTCTAAAAACAAATCTAATTGTCCATATTAGATTTGGATTTGGAAACCTCTATCTATTATATAAGGCGTATTATAATACATTTGGAAATAATAGATTTGGAAACCTCTATCTATTATATAAGGCGTATTATAATAAATTTGGAAATAATAGATTTGGAAACCTCTATCTATTATATAAGGCGTTTTGTGTGATGGCGCCATGTTGGAAAATCATCAGGGTGCCATACTGTACAAGTGAAGTGCACCAAGCTTCATGCTTTCATAAAAAAGTTTTTAAAAAAAAACCACATATCACCCTGACTATAAGGATCTATAGATTAATGATGTCATCGTTGCAGCAAGAACAGACGGGGAAAGTGCACGTATGTAAAGGTCACCTGAACATGACCACAGATGTGGATTATGCCGTTAAGCATGACAGATTATCAGAGGTGAACCAACTGGGCAGATCAATCATTGTCCACTCCAGAAGAAGGGAAGGGTGGGATTACTGAGCCTGCAGTGTGTAGCGGAGCGAACGCATCAGGGCCTGTCTCTGGCTCCACACAAGGGTCCGCAGGAGTCCAGACCCAAGGACACGGCCAGCTCACAGCTAATCTGATCGCCATCCACCACAAGCCTGACCAAGTGACAAGCACGTGTGAGAGTGGTGTGTGTCTGTAGTACGCGTCTCCGTTCTGTGTGGTGTGTTTGTGTTTGTGTGTGTGTATGTGTGTGTGTGTGTGTGTTTGGTGCATTATGGGTGTGGGGCTTCTTATCTCTGTGTGGCTGTGTGTGCTGTCTGTGTCACTGTATCTCTTCTTATCTCATGTGTGTGTGCGTGTGTGTGTGTGTGTGTGTGTGTGTGTGTTCCTGGGGAACAAGTGCTCTAGTGTCATTAAATTAGTCCCCCCCCCCACGTCTTAAGAAAGCAATGAAGAGAGAATCTGCCACTGACCTCCCTGCAACACAATGTCAACCCGAGTGATCCAGGGAGTTAATACACTTCTGCGGGGGAGCTGGAGTGTGTGTGTGTGTGTGTGTGTGTGTGTGTGTGTGTGTGTGTGTGTGTTTATGTGTATGTGTATGTGTATGTGTATGTGTATGTGTATGTGTATGTGTGTGTGTGGGGTGCTATACAGGGCTTCAGCTAAGGATTCTGGGAAATAAACCACTGCTCAATGCACAGGTTAGTGGGTAGCCAGCTTGCCCTTTAGAGAATGATCAAGACACAGGACATCTGGACATGTCACATCCTGCCCTGAAACATGTTGGATAAAGAAAGGATGTTGTTCTTTCTTTTATCTCGCCCTTTCCTCACTCTCTCTCACACACACACACACACACACACACACACACACACACACACACACACACACACACACACACACACACACACACACACAGAGCAGGTGTGATGCCTCCTGATTTTCGATTTGCAGGACACTGCCACTAGAGGGGCTCAGCAACATTCCTCAGCTTATGCTTTATTCATCCCTTCATCTTTTATCTGTCCATCCATCCATCCATTCATCCCTTCAGTATATTTTTCTTGGTTGCCGTGATACAGTATATTGGTATATTTCACTATTTGTGCAACATGTTGGGAGGCAGGTTTTAATATTTAGAACATGTCTGGATGTTTAGATAAAATTTACATTTACATTCCGTAACACTAATCTCTAAAGCCACACTATTATTTCCTCTAAAAACACTCCTTACTACAGGAAATGGCACAACAATACTGCAGTATCAAAATATGAACCTACATGAGTCATCATAGTTCACATATGCTCACAACGTAATTTAAACAAACTACAACAATGATACAATGATTCACAATATAATTATCATTTTTATACTTACAATAAATTACAGAATGCACTGGCCAATTTAGTCACTTAAACTATGAGTGCTGTTAAATTATGAAATGATAACATATTTTGACTTTGTTTGTTTTATTTATTGGCAGCATGAGGTGGGGATGTATGCAAGTTTCTCCAGACAAGCTGATGGATAGATCCTGATAATGTCCACCATGTCATTTCTAATGAAGTCGGACAGGTTTAGACTTGATAGCTGCATGCTTTAAAGGAACAGGCCAACATTTTGGGAAATTAGCTTCATAGTCTTTTGTTACTTTTGGGAGATATAGGCTAGTTGGTTCTGACCACCCCAATGAACTATGCTAAGCAAGGCTAATGGTAATGGACGGATTATAAACTTTATTGTATGGGCCCCCCACTAAATGTTGCATATGTCGGAGGGGGGGTTTGGGGGTTTAATTTGTTTGATGCAATTTCCTGTATTCTGGTGCATAGATTCATAGCCTACATCCTGATTTGTTGATATTGAGGCATGATTCCATGCAAAGGCTTGGGCCCCTGGGCCTGGGCCCAGTAGGCCCGTGCAGTAATCCATCCCTGCCAACAGTGTGTGTGCCAGACTGAGTTACAGACTCGAGAAGGGTGTGTATCATCTTATCTAACTCTGGGGAGATGGTGAATAAGTCCAGCGCTTTCCCAGATGTTTTCTCCCAGATGGGTTTACAGCAGAGCATAAGGCATAGATATTTTAGTCAGTGCTTGTAAACTCCAAGTGTTGACTTTGCTGTTAGCACCATGCTGTCAATTTGTGAAGCATTTGAATTACAGCATGAGCCATCATACCAGAATACCACACACACTCCTCATTCACAAGCTCTCAGGTTTCCGATAGCTGACAAGTATGGTTTCCTCCACTCGAGCACACCCACACGCGGTATGGATCCTCTGTATGGGGCAGATTAAAGGATTGTGAGTCAGTGGGGGACAAGGGGCTTCTGTAGCATAATAAGTTACATTAATCACCATGTCATACGGTGGGTGAACTTTTGCAAAGCGGAAAATGCAAAGTAGTGACCCGCTAATGAAGACATGTCTGAGAAATGGTGTCATGTCGCATAGAACTATTGAATGCTGCAGAAAAGAAAAGTAATGGTTTAAAATCACACTTATTTTTTTAAATATTAATAGATTTTGAGATTGTAAAATGGCATATATTGTGAGTTAGAGCCTAGGGCTTTGTCTGACGGTGTTGTGATCTGATTTTTCATTTCTAGAGAGGGGACCTTTAGCTGTTAAGACACAGATGCACCCGAGAGCGTTATTTTGTGGCAAACCCGCTTTGATCCAGTCAACCATATCTAGCCAATGGAATCTCAATACCCTGTCTACTGACAGTTATTTATAGCAGACAAGAGCTGTGCAAGCCAAAGCAGACTTCCTCAAGATGAACAACACAGTATTCATAAATCAGCATTTTTCCCTTCTCCTTTTTACTGTAGACTGGGCTCACATTTTGACATGTGAAACACAATCCACTCAGAAATCAATAACTCCTGTCATGTTGATAGCTTCGCCAAAGAGAGGGAATCCAATTATAAGAACACAGAAGCTGGAGGGATGGAGGGATGGAGGGAGAGGGAGGAGAACGGGAGATTATTGGGACATGCTTCTGAAACACACCCAGCACAACGGAAATTGAGAACGTCAAAAAAATAAATAAATAAAAAAAACTGGCCACCCTTTCCATGGTGTAATTATTTGAGGCATCCTTTCAAGGCAATTATCACTCCTCAGAAGGGGCATGACTGGAGGTAAGATACCACAGAGGATAGCTACCAGCTAATGATGGCACACAAAGGATTATCCATCATCCTCCAACAAAAAAGTACCTGCTGCAATGTGTCTTCATACAGTATCCATGAAAACGGAACATTGTGTGTTTGTGCATGCATCGTATGTGTGTGTGTGTGTGTGTGTGTGTGTGTGTGTGTGTGTGTGTGGGTGGGGGTGGGGGGGGATAAAAATGGCATCCTTCAAGTATTCAAACCTGCTGAACTCCGTTTGCATGTTGCTCTGGGTGGTCAGATCCTGGGCTGTGTGTGATCACGTATGGATGACACCTGTCTGAGTGACAGCTCTCCAGGGAATCATTTTCAAAATCCTCTTCCTTCTTCTCCCTCGCCCCCCCCAGAGGAGCGGAGCACGAAAAAGATCCCCTGATCCAGAGCGGCTCATTCAAGAGAGCCTTAATCTCCGCCTGCCTATCACACCCTCCCAACCCCCCCCTCCCACCAGGCTCCCATCCCACTCCCGGAGCCAGGGACAAATACGCTTCTTAATTCATGAAATGTCAACCTGGGTAAGTGTCACTTTTACTGCTGCTGAGAGTGGGCCACTGGGACGGTCACTGTACGTACTGGACCCATAGAGTAGAATTGCCACAGGGAGAGAGACAACATTCAATTCAAACTTCATACCCATAGAAAGCAATGGCTATTCTGAGCTTGCTCCAATGTTGCCTCCAGATCCAACTGTACAAGTTTTAGCACAGTTGTGTCATGGATCCAAGAGAACTGATTGGCAGAAGAAACTGGACTGAACCACAAATGAACAGAACCAGATGCCGTGAAACAGAGCTGTGCTGGCCACTCACAAAATCCAAGATTAGGACCCTCTCTCAAAAATCATTTTTAATATTCCAATCCAACCCAGGGACCTGAAAGTCTAATGAGCTTGTTAAGGAGCTCTGACTAGATATTAGCTCTCATTATTAAAAAGCTCAGTTTAAGAATACATTTGCCATTTAACCTATCAACAGAAATGCACTTATTTTCAAACATCAGTGTTGAGACGTCAGGGAGTGGTATTTTTTAATCGGTATTTGTCTCACATTAATAAGAATTGAATGTTTAAAAGGAACAAAAACGGAAAAGGAAAATGAGAGGACAGGACCTGAAATGGTTAAGGCATGAAGAGGAGTATCAGACGAGGCTGGACAAATGAAAAAAAGAAAAAAGCCTTTTATTGGTGCTGACCTTTGGCTCTCCACTACTCTGATTCCTCTGAAAAGCCCACGTTTTCCCATTGAATTATTTCATCATTATCGGAGCTCTACCACCTGCCTTTCTGGGCGCAGCCGGCCGGTCATGAGAACAGAGGCTGCTGATTCCACTCAGCGGGGACAGAACAGTCAGAATGAATTAGCAATCGATGGGGAGGTTCTGAGAAACCCTGTCCTTTAATTGATGGAGGCCAGGATGGCCTCTTTAACACAATGAGAGCGATCAGTAGGATATCAATAGAATCCCCCTGCACCATTCAGGGCTGTGCAGCGGACTAGCATGGACGGCCAGGGGACCAGGTCTGTATAGATCCATCTAAACGCATTCTGATTGGGGGGCATCGATTGTCGATGCTCATTCGCACTATTACTTGCAGGCCAATAGTTAACTGGATCTGAAGATGGAACAGGATAACTATGGGCAATAACATCAGGAGAACATAATTCATAACCCAAGAACACAACAACAGCACGTGCACACAGAACATGGAAGCTAGTTGGATTGTATTTAGGCATTTTTGTAGCTGTCCATGGTCCTGAAATGCCTTAGGGAATTGTGTATGCAGTGTCTGGGGACTGGGGACTTTGGGGTGGGGTGGTGTGGTGTAAGCAAGAAAGTGACTGCAAGTGAATTAGAAGGAATGATGTGGAGGAGGTGGGATGCTGAACTGGGCTGGAATGAGTGGCATGTAGAGACATGGTCGCTTTTAATGACCAATGAGGCAACTGACAGCTGTCACTCATCCATATGTGTTCCTCTTGAACCTCCACTACAACTCTAAAGTGGCAGTGAAGTTTTGCTAACATTCATATTTAAGATTCACCATTCAATACAATTTGCTAAATTGCTAAAAAGCTAACTCAAAGGACCAGGTATCATTTGAGCAGCAAGGTTTCAGATTTAGATCTCATAATTTTGGACAAATAACAGCATATTGTTAGCCTGGGTGCCAGCCGTACTTAGCTCTGCCCACAACATTTGAGGTCAGGAAGTTCGGTCTGGCATTGCTCTGTTGTGGAGCAACTATGCTCAACCAGAGCTGTTTGGACCAATCAAATTGGGCTTTACGATGATGGACAGGTGAGCAACAGTGCCTCGTCTATCACGTCATCTGAGCACGCTTAGATTGATTTTGTTTGCAACAAAAACGCTGTGGCTAGAAGATGACAGATGGCTTCTAAGATCCCATTTGGAAAAATGCATATTATTTCATTGAGGTTTTATTACTGAAACTATTATTTCTGAAAACGTTGGCAAAAGTTGATATGTGGTAACTCATGGTTTCACTTTCATCAAGTGTTTGCATTGTGACATGTTGTTCCCTTGTTCGTTTGAAATCTCTGATTAGCCACCTGTTTGCTCGAGGGATTTGCGACAGCCTTCCTCAGCTGCTTATAACATGTTTGTAGCATCTGTATTCAACAGAATTATTTTTAAAAACAAAGGAGGGGGGAATATCCGTTTTTCTGAATAGCCTAGGTCTACCCTGCTACATATTTATTAGATTTCGCTAATGGGTGTTGTAGGAGATATTGACAGCACAGTAACTTTTACAAAAGACCAGAAAAACAATGTTAAGGCATTTGTGGAGAAGAAGGATGGTTTGTGTGTTCTTCCTACAGCTCACGGTAAGCTATTTTGTTGCTGTGATTGGTTAGGTCTATCCAATTGAGTGCATAGGCATTCCCCCCCTGTATCGGTTGAAACACGCCCCATAATTACATCTCAATGTAGCAATATCAGACTCATATTCTGACTAGAATCTGAGTATGATGCGTCAGGCTAGCATATTGTAGACATATTTCTTCATTTTAACACCTATCAACATTCCTGTCATTCTTGACTGTTCTGTCTGAATGGAGGCAAAAGACCCCAAAATACGCAAAACAACACCTTACAAACACCAGCAACAGCCCAGTTGACACTTATACAAGTTAATATTGATCCCAAGTTGTTTTCTTTTCGCCTCATTTGTTCTTTCTAAGGTTATTTTCTCCTTTTAACATGAAATATTTAAGAGACTTTTTCTATGCTATAGGGCAAGGAGAGAGCCTCAATTAATCCACACTCCAAAACTCAACAACTGTGTAATTAATTGCACTGCACAAGGTAAACACACACAAGGGTGGGTGCCTGTTAATTAGCAGAAAACTTCAAAATAAGTATTATTTTTCTGTCTAGGTGCAATTTCCTAAAATTATGTGCCTTCATTATCTGTAACATTTATCTATATTATATTTTTTCTTTTCTCTGATGCAGTAAAATAGAAGTGTGGCATGATGATCAATTAGAACTAACAAGTATGACAGTGCTGTAGATAGATGGGTTTTATTTTAATTTAATTTATTTGGATCTCCTTCTAAGCTAACGTGCTAACTGGCATCTTTTTAACATCTTTCTTGCACAACATGGTGCATAGCACTGTCATACTTAGGTAGTTAGTTCTAATTGATCATCATACCACACTTCTATTTTTACTGCATCAGAGAGAAAAAAAAAATATAAAGTATAGATAAATGTTACAGATAATGAAGGCACATCATTTTAGGAAATTGCACCAAGACAGAAAAATAATACTTATTTTGAAGTTTTCTAATTAACAGACACCCACCCTTTTCATTCGTGTGTGTTTACCTTGTGCAGTGCAATTAATTACACAGTTGTTGACTTTTGGAGTACGGATTAATTGAGGCTCTCTCCTTGCCCTATACTGTAGCATATAAACAGTCTCTTAAATACGTCATGTTAAAAGGGGAAAATAACCTTAGAGAGAACAAATGAAGCGAAAAGAAAACGACTTGGGGCCATTATATGTTGTAGTCCATGAAATGTACTGAGTTTGCCAGTAACGGTATTGTGACACTGATAAATGCATGTGTGGAGAGGAACCAGTATGTTCCTTCCTAGCGTTCTATGCGCCATGTGTTGGGTGGTGAGTAGCTTACGTCAGGTTCTTAGCTGTTCATGTTCTGCAGTGTTAGTGACGTTTCTACATGCTGGTAATGTCACTTGCTGGTAATAAACGGCAGAGAGCCAATCAGTGTTCATTTGATACCCACGTCACAGTATATATAACACAGTCATGAGTAATCTTCAAATGCAAGACTGGATTTGTCTGTGAGCTTTACTAAATGTGGTTGCTGATACACAAAGCCATTAACTCAAGTGAAAGTGCATAGTAATTATAAACTGAAGCTGAATTTGTAACATACTATTAAAGGTGCTCTGAATGATGCTATGCGATCTCTAAGCTAAAACATTTTTTGTCACATAGACCAAACAGCTCCTTACCATCCACTAGTTGCCTGTTCCCTGAATACACTGTAAAAAAAAAAAAACGCGGGCTTTGTGGACAGCCCAGCCTGGACCATGTAACATAACAAACTGTTCCAGTCAATCACCGACGAGATGCACGTTCAGGAGAGTTTCAGTTGCATGGGAGGGAGGAGGAGGGAGTAGCGAGCTAGCTCTCTGTTTTGTTTGAATGTCAACAGAAGTGACGTTACCCAACATCGCTTAGAGCACCTTTAAATATTTTGAAGGACAGGTTTTGGAAGAGACATCCAAAACGACTTAACTGACATGTTATACTTACTATTCATTCACAACATTCAGTGTGTGTTCACTGAAGGTATAACCAAATAGAAGTCTCATGAATGTATTCCTATCTAAAGCGGTTCCAGTCATAGTGTAACACAGTTAGACCAGAGCTAAGGCCATTTATATAGGCCTTATAAGGGGTTAGAAGTGTTACTGATTTATCAGTGGGATGAGGCTCTATGATTTATATGGCACATGAAGCCTGCTGCTGAAGCAGACAGGCACTCAGCAAAGGCAGAAAATAATCCACAGTCCAATTGGACATGGGATGATGAAGTGTGTCTATAAATTCCTCAAGTGTGACATGTGAGGTATATCATCAGCCAAGTGCTAAACCATAAAGTAGCTTCTGTGCTGCATGCTAAATTTGAGCTCAGATTAACTGCTCCCTGTGTTCATAGCAAATCTGCCACTTTATTTTGTAAAAGAACCCAGCCGTCTCACCACCTCCGACCACAGTCACAGTCGGCAAAAGATGATCTTCCATCTTCGCTGCAGCACCAGCCTAAGAAATCTCTCTCTCTCTCTCTCTCTCTCTCTCTCTCTTTTGCTCGTGCGCTCTTGGAGACAAAATGGAGACCCATGAGCCCTCATTAGAGAGCAGATTTGAGACGTGTGAGTTAATTCACATGTAGGAATTCATCAGCGTGTGTGTACATAATTTAGGGGTTCTTCTGGGGTGGTTAGGTATAAATTGAATATCTGTGAAGTAAACTGTCAGACTATGGAGATTACAGTCTCAGTCTCAGTCTCCTGGAGCCTCGGAGTCCACAGAGGAGAGAAGAGAACAGGTGAGTTGTAGAAAATGAGACCACGGCTCTATCCCTCATCCTCCTGGCACCGAGCGCTACGAAAGGGCGAAATGTTCAAAGAAAATATAGCATGACAACAAATGTGGTGCTCGCCAAAGCGAGTCTCTACATGTTTTTATAAGACTCTAAACCATTCCTTGTATAACTCAATATAAATCAAATTACTGGCCTACAACACTGTCAGTCACCATAGCAATTAGGTGGAGGCCTTGCTCCCAAGAGCGATATACCAACCTTAAGAAAACGCAGTAGGGCGTCACAGTGAATTTGCCAAACAGTAAAACATTCCTGGCCATTCTAGAGCACTTTGTTTACTCTGCATTATCTATGAATTTTTCATGGAAAAGGTTTTGCTCCTTTTCCCCTCCTTGTGTGAGTCAAAGGGAACACTGCTGAAAAAGGTGGTTGAACATCTTTCATTGGTTAAATCCGTCTGTTTCATGTCAGGAGTGTTTTCCTATGATTTAGTCGGTGGGTGTGGGTCAGCTCATGAGAAGGGACTCAAAGCAATGCAATGCCACAGGGACTGATGTTACTTCCTTTACAGTAATCCAGCTCTGACTTGCAACGAAGGTCCAGCAAGAGTCATCTGCGGTCAGAACTCGTATAACTCTCTCTTTAGTCCAATGTAAACCGAGCAGCGGATCTATGTAGTTGCACACGTGAAATATGTGATTTATGATGGCATACATAATGCGGTATTCGTTAATCAAAGCAGGCTTTTGGCCTGTGCTGACTTTGGCAGTGAAATAGACCTCTTGTTCTCAGTCAGCAGAAAAATAATAGATTCATGAGAGCAATTTCATAAATGTTTCATTTTGGGTAAGAAGAGAAATTAATAAACCAATTATGCTGGCATATTTTAGCAAAAAACATCAGCTATTGCTAAATTAAACACAAAGGACTTCTCCTACAGAAAATGATTCTTGCCAGACTCCTGTGTGTTGAGTCGTTCATTTATGTATCAGTGAAGTTTTACAGGTTCAGCAAGACTCTTAAGCGCCATGTAACCAATAAAGACAGCTGCAGTTTTGTCACACACACACACACACATACACACACACACACTCTCTCTCACACACACACACACACACACACACACACACACACACACTCACACACACACACACACACACATACACACACACACTCACACACACACACACACACACACACACACACACACTCACACACACTAGAAAGAAATGGGAGGACTGAGAGATGACACATCGGCCCAAAAGCCCAGTCTCCTCACATTTCACGCAGAGGTGAGATGTTATCAAAATTTAATTAACAACCTCCACATCCTCAATATATTTATGGCGGTCCTGTCCAACTAAGAGCAGGCCATTGATTACCTTTGGGTGGGTTTATTCTCTTTATTCGGTCACTGTGCCGTAAAACAGCAGGATAAAAGGGAATAAGTCTCTTCACTTACTCTCACTTTTTCATACCAGCCCCAGGGACAGTGTGTGCCGCTATAGGCAACATAGTGATTCTATTTTTCACAGCAGAGCATTCTCGGTTTCATTCACAGGTTCTAACCACTGATCTATAAAGTTCTTTATAGATCAGTGGTTCTAACAACAAACTCTCATGTTCTTTACTTCCTCAGACAGTATTTACTAATATGTCCTTCAGTATTAAGTGTTCTGGAACATTCTAGGCTTATAATGGATTATAAAGGTGGAAGGGTGTACCCATGGCTATTGACATCTGAAAGGCCAAAGTATCGGAAAACCAGAGGAGCTCCTCGCTCAGACTCCTACTCTTTCATCTCTAGCACACCATTTGTGTGCTAGATTTTGTGTTTGATTTTTTAGAGAGGGCACCCACCAAAAAGAACCAGCCAATCAAACAGAAGAAACAGAAAAAGCCAAAAGAAAAACCAGAAGAGGCCGAAGAGGGCGCAATACTTTTAAGGAGTCAAGGCTATCTGAAGCATGTAGCCAACCAGAAGATGCCAGCTTAATCTTCAATCTATCTGACCAGAGACTGAATGATGAAGAAACCTCCATTCTCAACAGAGGGCTGTCCTTTGTACCAACACCCCCCTCAATCCCTTTCAAGTCCAGGTAGAACTGTTTAAATTCTTTCGTTCTATCAAGTTAAAGTATTTCTACCATAAGGGGAGAGCTACTTTGCCTCTAACTGTTCAGAATGTTGTTACTGAAAGAAATGCTCCTGTGCACTTTAAGCGTAAAAGTACATTCTGTCCACAAGTTAACTGTGCAGGTATTGACACGTTCTGTAAGTTAGTTGATAGGGATGTTAAAGAACTTTTCCAGCTCAGATCTCACTCGAGATCTAATTGCACTTTAGGTGAACGGACTGCCCTCTCATCTCTGGCAAAAAACCCCAATATCACTGTAAAGCCGGCTGATAAAGGGGGAGAGACAGTACTGATGAACACTAACATGTATGATGATGAAATTAATAGACAGCTGTCTGACTGTAAATTCTACAAAAAATTGCAATGTGATCCAACACGCTCTTTTAAAGGGGAAATTGAAGTTTTCTTAAAGCAAGCTCTGTCAGTGGGTCACATAAATCAGACTGAATGATTTTCCCATCAAACCAGTGATTTATGGTCTACCCAAAGTTCATAAAAGTTTCTCATCATTGCTAGTATTGGTTCCTTAACCGAACCACTATCTAACTTTGTTGACTATCACATAAGGCCACTAGTGGAAAAACTTCCATCTTATCTCAAGGACACAGCAGACTTCATTACACAACTAAGTGACCTGACTTTGACTAGTGGTGAGCTCATTCTCGCCACTATGGATGTGGTGAGTTTGTACACAAACATCCCTCACCCTCTGGCCTGAATGCACTTAAGTTCTTTCTAGACTCCAGATCTGATCATGTCCCACCATCAGATTTCCTGGTTAATATGTCTGAAATTGTAATAACTAAAAACTATTTTCTTCATGGTAAAAACTTTTTCCTGCAAACACATGGCACAGCAATGGGTGCAAGTTTTGCCCCAGATTATGCAAACCTTTTTATGGGTTTTTTTGAATTTCAATATGTCTATAATGACAATCCTTTTTCACCATCTATTGTGTTTTGGAAAAGATATATTGACAATATATTTCTGATCTGGAGGGGTTCAAGCAGTGACCTTCAAATCTTACTTCAACATCTCAATACTTGCATGGAGTCAATTGAATTTAGTCTAGAGTATGATGATCACCAAGTGAGTTTCCTCGATACGAAGGCAATTCTGAAAGAGGGACATACTGTATATACACCACACTTTACACTTTAAACCCACTGACAAAAACAGTCTCCTACACTATACTAGTCATCATCAAATGTCCCTCAAAAAAGGTTTACCATTTAGTCAGTTCTTAACGACGTATATGTGCAAGGGACGATGACTTTCAGGTAGAGGCCCATAAGCTTCTTAACAAACTGTTGGAAAGAGGGTATCCACGTGATGTTCTTAATGAAGTATTCATCAAAGCACATAGCAAGAACAGAAATGACCTTTTTGACAAAGCTATACCTAAGAGACAAAAATCTTTTTCTTGTGTTACTTTCTCACCTCTAGGCCACTCTATATGTGATATTGTTAAAAAAAACATTGGAATATCTTGTCAATTGATGATGTTGGTAAAGAGATCTTTAATTTTCCCCCTCTGTTTTCTTTTTCTAGAGCAAAAAATGTTCGTGATATACTGGTACATGCAGATACACACAGAACATCCACCCATCAGGAGCGTTTGGACAATGCCACAGGTTTCTTCCCATGCCGTAACTGTGCTGCTTGTTCCAATGCTAAAAAAGTCAACACCTTAGTTATGTGACAAAGAGAGAATACAAGATTAAAAAACGTATTACATGCAGCTCTAACAATGTTGTTTACCTTCTTTCATGTTTAAAATGTGGCCTTCAGTGTGTTGGTAAAACCACTAGACAACTCAGATTCAGAATTAATGAGCATAAAAACTCTATTCGCAGGGCTGATCCCAAATCAGCTGTTGCGAGACATTTTGCAGACGGAAACCACTCAATTAAGGATCTGTAATTCTGTGGCATTGATCATTTGACTCCCAAAAGGTGGAAATTTAGACAAATGTTTATTGCAATGTGAATGCAGATATATTTTCTATCTAAAGACTCTTCATCCTAATGGTCTAAACGAAGAATTGGAAATGTCCTGTTTTCTGTAAAATGTATTTGACATGTGTGTGTCTATTGTACGTTTTTTTTTTTTTATATATATGTCTGATCACTATGCCCTATAAGGTACTCATGAAATTGTGATGTAATTGTTCAATTATGTGATCTAAATGAGCTGTGACCTGCTGTGACCTGTAACCTTTCTCAAGAGGACTTAAAAAACAAGGCGCAGCTCTACTTCATGCTTTTTGAGTGGACATTCTAGGCTTTCTCATGGGCAGAACCTGGCGGAAGGTCCAAAACCAAATGTGTTCTGTTTCATCCTGTCTGGCAAACAAAACCGCAGCATGACTGTTCCCAACATAATTCTACACAGCTGTGAACATCGGAGCCAGAGAATGAGCTGTCCCCCTTTTTATGAGTGGAGGAAAAAGCGAGAGAGAGAGAGAGAGAGAGAAAGGGGGGGCAGAGAGAGAGAGAGGAGAGAGAGAGGGGAGAGAGAGAGCGAGAGAGAGAGAGAGAGAGAGAAGGGGGGGGACAGAGAGAGAGAGAGAGAGAGAGAGAGAGAGAGAAGAGAGAGAGAAAGAGAGAAAGGGGGGGGGACAGAGAGAGAGAGAGAGAGAGAGAGAGAGGGAGAGAAAGGGGGGGGACAGAGAGAGAGAGAGAGAGAGAGAGAGAGAGAGAGGGAGAGAAGGGGGGGGGCAGAGAGAGAGAGAGAGAGAGAGAGAGAGAGAGAAGGGGGGGGACAGAGAGAGAGAGAGAGAGAGAGGAGAGAGAGAGAGAGAGGAGAGAGGGAGAGAAGGGGGGGGCAGAGAGAGAGAGGAGAGAGAGGAGAGAGAGAGAGAGAGAGGAGAGAGAGAGAGAGAGAGAGAGAGAGAGAGAGAGAGAGAGAAAGGGGGGAGGGGCAGTTTTCTAATGCTGTTCCAATCTTGAGACAAGCACAGATGAATGAGTTTTTCCCCTCATCAAGTCCTGTTGCAAAATGCTTATTCAACAAGAGTTTCTGCAGGGCACATACCATTGCTCACCAGGGACTTCAGTCAGTGATAAGGTGGGGGGCAGCTGAATTGGCCAAATCACTATCTAGATTGATATCAGATGTTGTCCCCATTAACATCTACTCTACATGAGAAACACATAGTGCTGACATTTACGAGGCCTCTACACAGGATATGGGAAAGGAGCCCGATGTGTTACATCATGTGTTGATCTGTGCAAAGAAGATGCGAAAGGTCTTTTTAAATGCATGCCTGTATTACATCACTTGACAATGTGCGCTTAGCGATGTGAAGGCCGTTTAAAATGCATCGTGGTGAGCAAAATGTTCGGGAATTATCTGAATGTAGAGTGAGTCAATACACCCTAAGGTCAGGAAATAAGTTAGTCAATGAGCGTGAAGTGCACGCACATCTAGACAATTTAAACAGGTGCTGGGTATAAGGCTTAGCCGACAAGGTGAAAAATATAAAGATACTCTCACACTGTTCTATAAGCTCCCAGAGAGGTTTATTAATCAGAAGACCTCTGGTTGAAATTGATGTCAATAAACCACTCTGGGAGCTTATAGAACAGTGTGCTTCTTTTTATTTTTCAGGAAAATAATTTAGCCCATTTGAACAATACACCTTTAAATTAATCAGACATTAACTGAGGGTCATATGTAATGATATTTAAAAAAAAAAGTCTAAAAAAAGAAAGACCTAAAAGTCTTCCTTTGCTAGAGCCTTTACTACTATCTGAGTGATGGAACTGTGTGATACTGAAATGCTCTTCTCAAGGTGACTCACTGAGCCTTAGTCCCTCCTCAGGGGCCTTCATTTGGGAATGAAGAAGATATATCCTTCTCCCGGTCTCCTGCATCCCTCTCTCTCTCTCTCTCTCTCTCTTTCTCTCACACTCTCTCTCCCCATCTTCCTCCAGTGGACAGAAACAGAGAGAGAGAGGAAGGGAGGGAGGGAGAGAGAGAGAGAGAAAGGACGAGGGAAAGAGAGAGAGAAAGAATGAGGGAAAGAGAGGGAGTGCGCTCCCGATTCCCAGATTAATCCATTACAGTCACCTCGAATCACAGTCACCCGGGCGACAAGGGGAAGAGAGCAGGCCTCACATTCACGCATCTAGATCCCGGGCCTGCACAGAATGATTGTCAATGATTGATAGGCTATGTAGCATCACGATGAGAGATTGCAGCAGTGAATCAAAGTGGAGGAGAGGGGGAGAGGGGAGTGTGTGTGTGTGTGTGTGTGTGTGTGTGTGTGTGGGTGGTGGGTGTGGGGGGGGGGGGCGCGGAGAAGGAAGCAGAGTGGGTGGGTGAGGTGTCTCTTGGTAGGGTAGGAGGGGTTAAGTTGTAGCGCCAGATTCAGAGCCTGACCATAGCACACAGAGACAGATATGAATGATACTGATTGATGTTTAGTATGGAAAACAAAAACAAGTATTTCTTAATGAATGGATCGGACAGGCGACAACATCTGACTGTACAGCCTCTCTCTGAAATACCACACACAGGCACACACACACACACACCACACACACACACACACACACGTCAAACAAGCATACACATATAAAAACGTAATCATATATTTGCATATACACACACACACGCATGTACACACACACACACGCATATACACACACACACACTCACTGAGCGATACACACACACACTTCCTTTCTCCTTCCCTCACCCTCGCTCTCTCGTTCACTACAGCTGTCCAATTTGAGTGCGGACAGGCCTGATGTTTCAACAGCTCCAACAGCGCCTGACTGATAGAGAGGGCGCACTCGTCTCTCCACTCTCCGGGCCTGACTGGCAGCATTAAGCGCCGTGATCTGGTTAAGCTCCGCTAAAGCGCGCTCAGCCTATCCAAGCAGACATGATGTATGGGCCCTACATATGCAGACGCCACCCGCCTGCCCAAAACTCAATTCAGCAGGATGCGTTCAATTGAGAGGCTGCCAGAGTGAGTGCTTAGTATCCGAGCACTCTGCGCCTACCTAGTGATTGGACCGCGGCTGCCACAGAGTTTATTACGACCAATTAGTATTTTGTCATTTCTATTTGATAGATTTGATAGATTTGTAACAAAACACTTTATTAGTGTGTATTTTTTTATTTGAAAAAAAAAAAAAACATAGTAAAATACGTCTATGTGATGACATCACAAATGCGCAAAATGATGCATGCAGCCTCTGATTGGTGCTGACATGCCAAGCAGAAACTGTATGATTTTTTGAATCTGTCTCTCGATTTGCCATGTAGTTTGAACAGGCTCATAAAAATCCATGTATGTCAGACACACACACACACACACACACACACACACACACACACATAGCCTTATTGGAGTTCTAATAGGTAAAATGTTTGCAAACATAGAAACATTTGCAAAGTGATTTCACGCTCCCATAACATTTTTTTAGTATTTTCAAAATTACAGCATTTTATTTTGATACATGGCACGGCTAATGCGTTTGCTAATTAAATGCTAATGCATTTAATGAGGGTATTTGGTATTTTATTTTGAAATACATTTTGGTGTAATTTTGCCCATCCCCATCCCAGAACACCATCCATTACTCCTCATCAGTCTTCTGATCGTTCACCTCTGTCCTTCCACAGGACGGATAGCCACCATGAAAAAGCAGCAAACATTCCTCAACAAGTTCTGTTCTGAGCCCTAGAGCTGCAGTGCTTATCTAACAAGTGGACTGGTTCACCAATGTGATATTTAGTAGCCTACATTTGTGCCGTAACATTTCTCCCACATCATTTTCTTGTTTTGCCCTCAGCAAGCCCTTTTGGTTGGTTTACGTTCTACTTGTGTCTGAGGCTCCAGGCACATGGACTCCTCCTTTGAGTTGAGTTTAGCTCAACATGTCTTCCTTCAGGAAGGATCTTTCCACTGCCAGTGCTGCTTCAGATTGCGAAGTTTAGGCTGCTTTTAGACAATATTTCTCATCATGACTGTTGAATGTAAGATAAAAGTCCTCAAATAGGAAAAAAGTCAACATGTATACTGTTGTTGCAGCATTAAATATGAAAAAAAAACATATGAAAAATACATGCCATAGGCAATCGCTTGATGCTTTTTTAAACACCCCAATACAAAGATCTCACCGAACCTTCACATGCACTCAAGAAGTTGCTACCTTCAAAAGAACATCGGCTCTTTGGTGGAGTCGGAGTGTGGAACAAAAAGAGATGTATTTTTCTCCGAGCACATAAAAGATGTATAGTCTCCGAGGTCTGTTGACAGCCTGTCTGAAAAAAGAAAAAGAAAATGTTGCCTCGCATTGTAATGCAAAGCAGGGAGAGAGCGGGACAATACTCTGGGTCTCATCTTTAATAGCCTGGTCCTGCTTGGACGCTGCAGAAGTCGTTACTGTTCGGGTCAGGGAGATTACATTTATATCCACTGACAAAATGTCCCGGATATGCATCGCTGGTCCATTATATTTAATCTTCTTTTGGTAAGACGCTGGGATTTAGCGACAGAGAAGGCCACCACTGTCTCCTTTCCCCCTCAATAGTTTCTCTTTTGGGAGTCTTTGAGGGCTGGGAAAGGGTGCTGCTTGGCTAACAGACATGACTATTCCTAAGGCAAACCTAGTGACTATTTCTATCAGATTAATGGTTAGAAATGAAGAATCTATTGAAAGAACTATTTTTACGGTATCATATCAACCTCAGCAGGTTAACATTTATGTAAGATAATTAGGGAAAAGGCCCACAAGCCACAAGAAAACTGAACACTGGAAAGTGAAGCACAAATATTCTCAGCTGAGGGCAAAATGCTTCCCAATGTATGTTTCCTTTCCCCCATTCACTTCTGTCCCTGCAAACAGAGGAAAGCTAGATGTTGTGTTGCTGTGGGTCTTGCCATGGGAATACACTGTGTCATTTTGAATAGGCACGGCAGCTATGTACTGTATCTGTGTGAATGCTCCATCGACACAATGCAGTAACATCTGCAACACAACTATGTGCATCTATTCAGCATCCGCCGCATCAGCCTGCGCCTGGACGCAAGTGTTCCTTTAGTGCAAAGTGACATTACACGAGCCAATACGACCTCAGCAAACCCGCCGTACTGTATAAATTGCGGCCATTCTCCCGTGGATAAACAAAGAGGGCGATTGTTGCGCGACAAATCCCTCGGGGAGATGGTAATGGCTTTTTGCTGTTGACAAAGCACCGGCGACCTTTCGGGTCATCTCCTCTGCTCGCCAGTGAGATGTGCTAAACGGGAGTCTGCACCGGAGATCTGTGTGTGTGTGGGTGTGCATGCCAGCCGTCTGCCTTGTCGCCGGAGACAGCGTTATGTCCAGCGCCGGTGCTATCTGCAGATAGATCAGGGGATGTTGTTGCTCCGTTGGGTGCTGGAGAGTGACATTACATTCTGAATGGTTTGCATGTCTGGACTGACTTGAAAGAATGACATATTGGATGTGACGTACAGTACAACAAAATAGAAATATATATATATATATATTAATATCTTTTACAGTTTCTCTTGATTGAGGCTTTTTATGCAGTTGGGAGTCACTTAGTTTTAATTTCTTTACCCAACACCAACCTTTTGCATATTTGCATAAACATGACAGAAACAAACAAAATCTAAATTCTGATGAATCAAAACGTCTTCATCAGCCATTTGACACTTTTTGTACTAGTGTGACACTTACTGTACTTGTTAGTTCTCTATAATTGAAATAGGTGGAAAACTCATATATGTGCATCGGTCACAGTCCATAATTACTGCAGGAATTAAAGGAATCTTAGACACTTTGTTTTCTGACATTGACGAAAATTACTTAAATATTCTGTTTATGTGCCATGTAAAAAGCTTGAAATTATATATAAAAAAAAACAAACAAAAAGAAACCATAACATTCAGCAATAGAATATAAAATTGACAAGGCTGTGTGGATTGAGGGTGAAATGTGAAAACCTCAGAGCTCAAGGTCTTAAAATAACAGAATAGTTTTATTTTTAAGAGAAGCTTCTCCAGTTAGGAGGAGCTCTGGATATGCTTCAGCAATCTGACATAGAAAAGGAACAAGATTTTTTAAACCTTTTTGCAGTGGAGACAAAATGCTTTTCAAGATCTGTGTATTGAAAACTGTTCACCGGAACAGAGGTTGGCACCCATGAGGATATATGGTAACTCTTTTCAAAGCATCACGACCGCACATACCAAACTGAGGGCGCTCATAAGGGCTCCATTGGACCTGTGAGGTCATGGGCATCTCAGTATTTGTTCAAACCAAACTGAACATCAACGCTCATCTGCTAAACTCAATCTTCTCTACAGAGGTGTATATACAGGAAGCTCAGTCTGAACCTCTTTACAGTATAATGATGGTGAATGACCAATTCACTGTGAATACCACTTTAGCCTTGGCCAAACAGCTATCCTGCTACACTTAACCTTTGCCGTCAAAACGGTAGAACTCCTATTATTCATGTCAGTGGTTCAATGTCGACTTTGCTTCAGCACATTCACACACAGAAGAGGTTCGAAAATTGTTTCTTGACTCCATTTGGCCTTGGTGATCTTCTCCTCACTGCATGAAGCTCTAGGAAATGTGGGTTGGCATCCATCTTAAATAATGTACTTCCTGAAACAATGGGCAGCACCATCAAAGTTTCATAGGAAATCAAAGTGTCGCAGGTGTTATTTTTTCATGATGCATCATCTTTCCCGGGCCCCAGACAACAGCGGGAGAGACAGGGAGGCATGGCGAGGATTCATTTGAAAGCAATCACAAGGAGGACATTGATACAGCTCAACAATTCCTTGCCGAGGACCGCGATGCCAAAAAAAAAAGACATTAAAAAGAAAAAAAGGCAGAAACACAACACTATGTTTCTTGCTCTCCCCCACCTCTTTCCCAATCTCTCTTTCTCTCTCTTTCTCTCTCAGTTCCTCGTTCGCCAAATCACACACACAGCAGAGATTTTAATCTCCAGTCAAGGAGACCATACTTGCAAGCCATAAAAATTTTAGAGGGCTTGGGGATGCCGAAGGGCCTAATCAAATGCCTTATTTATTGTAAAGGGGGTACATCAAAGAGCAGGCTAGATGCTTGTCATCAACCCGCCGTGATGCTGCTCTCGCTATGATTGTGTGAGGATTAGGGGAGTTAGAGAGGGCATCTTAAGGATTGCCTCCGTGGTGTTCAGCCACTCCATGGTGGGAGACTGACTGGCATGACCCGGCTCTCGACACCCACAATGCTCCAGCGTCTCTGTCTCTGTCTGGCAAATGCCTGTGGAAAAACAAGCCTTGCTTGTCACTCAAAGGTGAATAAAAGAAGAGTACCAAAGAAATGTTGTAAATGTGTGTGTGTGTGTGTGTGTGTGTGTGTGTGTGTGTGTGTGTGTGTGTGTGTCTCTTGGTGTGCTCTAGTCTTGGTGTGTTCTAGTCTTGATGTGCTGTAGTCTTGTTGTGTTCTAGTCTTGGTGTGTTCTAGTCTTGGTGTGTTCTAGTCTTGGTGTGTTCTCTTGGTGTGTTCTCTTGGTGTGTTCTAGTCTTTCTTTCTTGAATTTCCCCTGGGGATCAATCAAGTATCTATCTATCTATCTATCTATCTATCTATCTATCTATCTAGTCTTGGTGTGTTCTCTTGGTGTGCTCTAGTCTTGGTGTGTTCTCTTGGTGTGTTCTAGTCTTGGTGTGTTCTCTTGGTGTGTTCTAGTCTTGGTGTGTTCTCTTGGTGTGCTCTAGTCTTGGTGTGTTCTAGTCTTGGTGTGTTCTACTCTTGGTATGCTCTAGTCTTGGTGTGTTCTAGTCTTGTTGTGCTCTCTTGGTGTGTTCTAGTCTTGGTGTGTTCTCTTGGTGTGTTCTCTTGGTGTTCTAGTCTTGGTGTGTTCTCTTGTTGTGTTCTAGTCTTGGTGTGTTCTACTCTTGGTGTTACAGTCTTGTTGTGCTCTAGTCTTGGTGTGTTCTAGTCTTGATATGTTCCAGTCTTGGTGTGTTCTAGTCTTGGTGTGCTCTCTTGGTGTGTTCTAGTCTTGGTGTGTTCTAGTCTTGGTGTGCTCTAGTCTTGGTGTGTTCTAGTCTTGGTGTGTTCTAGTCTTGGTGTGTTCTACTCTTGGTGTGCTCTAGTCTTGGTGTGTTCTAGTCTTGGTGTGTTCTAGTCCTGGTGTGTTCTAGTCTTGGTGTTTGATAGTAGTGAGATGGCCTGAGGAAGAGAGTGCAGGCTCAAGAACGGAGAAGGGGAGCGCATGGGGGACAAGATAATGGGGACAGGTGAACAGAACAGTCCCATTGTCCAACACAAAGACTCTATGCTGATTCCTCATTAACCATTCAATACAACACTGGGAGTGAATAATGAGATTTGTATTGCTTAATCTCTCTGGGCATCCATTACACTAAAAAAAACATGTTTACTTGACAGTCTATACATCAAAAAAAGCGGGGACTCCCCTTAAGAATGTGCCCTCTGTAATCATTTAATGAAATTGCATTTTAAGAGGAGAGCAAGTTTAATCTTTTGCATATGGTGGGGGAAATAACCCTTGGTACCAATCGTCATGGTTACCTGCCCCTGTAATTGTGAGGCAGAAGGAATTATAATACATTATATGAGCTGTTTCCTCTAAATGAGTTAGCGCTTCAGTGGTCTCCTGCACACATCTAACATTACGCTCCAGCCCAGCCAGCTTTCAGAACCACGCTGATAGTCATCCAATTGATTGTTTAATTTTATAGATCATTTGCGAGCACGAGGGCTGTAAATTCAACCCCGAGCCTTTAAGTATTGGTGAAAGCTTTATGTACGGTAGGGTAATTGTGGAAGGAAGCTTTAGATAGAATCTCAAGAGAGAGCTACACTTCCTTTCAGCTTGACTTCCCATGTCATGGACATGAGTCAGCGCAGCACAGCATGTAATGGCTAACACAACTGAAAAGGACTGTCTGCAGGTTACTGAGATGGCACATATAGGTTTCAATTGTACCCTATCAGATTGATAATCTCATATATAATATGTATTAATATGAATATATATACATGTATAATCTCAT
>NC_055962.1:35867238-35894738 GCF_018492685.1 Alosa sapidissima | reverse complement strand
ACTTCAGAGGACACTCTCCCACATATTTTGGCTTATCATCAAATGCTTGACCTCTTTAGAAAGCTGAGGTCCTGTAGTTTCTTAGGAAACAATCTGAATAATTGTGAGAAGTACTGGCACAGAGTCACACAGGCTAGAATATTGTTTTTTCTTTCTGCCGGATAATAAGCATCTCTGAACTGACCATATTTCAGCCCTCTAGGTCACTATGACTTAGAAACACAACTGAGCCCTAGTACCAGGTCTTGTGAAGCTGTGTGCAAAAGTAGATCAATATAGAATGAGTACTTTAGACCATTATTTGCCATGGAAACTCCCCATAGGACTTTAAGTTACCCAAAATGCATACTGACAATAAAAGGCTTACTGTGTGGCAACCTCTTGGTGTAGAAGGTGTGTGTGTGTGTGTGTAAGGGGTGGGGGTGGATGGGTTGGAGGCCTTCAACAATCATCTCAAACCCCTTGCTGGAACCTTTCCCCCAACCACCCACCCACCCAAGAGCTCCTCCAAGCCCATCACAGCGAGGCCCAAGCCGGCCACTTCCTCCTCCGTCTCTCCCCTGCATCTGACCTGCATACTACAGCACACATGCATGCACTCTCCCCTGCGTCTGACCTGCATACTACAGCACACATGCATGCACTCTCCCCTGCGTCTGACCTGCATACTACACCACACATGCATGCACTCTCCCCTGCGTCTGACCTGCATACTTAGACAGTCCCTCCAGGAATTTGCAATGTTGCGATCGCAACAATTAACGTAAATTCAGCAAATCCTCGTGAATTCTGGGCGACCTCGCCAAACACTGCAACTTTTTTGCAAATTTGACCAATCATCATGGTTTCCCCGTGAAATTTCACCTACCACAACAGTCCCTCACGCAGAATATTGAGTCAGATGCCACACTCACTTCTGCAGACACCAGAGACTATTACTTGTTCACTCCTGCAGTTTTGATGACAATAAATAGAAGGCTAACATTAATGATCTATCCCGAATTCCATCCACATATCGTAGCCTAATGCACTATGCAAAAAGTTATTTCCACTCGTAGCCGAACACAGTGAGATGCAAGCATTCCAATCCACTTAGGGGCCGTTTATACGAGAACGATTGCGAAGGAAGACGACAAAATATTTTATCATAAGTGCCTTTCGTTTACACGGCGACCCCACCATCGGGGCTTGAAGACGCAAAAATCTGAAGACTCCTTCCAGAGTGTAGAGTTTTGAAGACGACCCGGGTTGCGTCTCCGTCTAAACGGCTAAACCAAAGATCCTTGATTACCTCTCTGGCTAAACTGTCAAATTAGAATGTCTGCGCGTGACGTACCGGGGTTCTATCACACCACCACCCAGCGGTCTGGAATGCATATCCAATCGAATATCACATACTCTTGCGTCTTCATATAAACAAAGATTTCCCCCTGAGAATGCTCGTCTAAACGCGAATAAAAAAATGAAGACGAGACGCCACTTCTGCGTCTTCTCTTTTCATCGTCACCGTATAAACGTAGCCTTAGAAATGTAATTACGCTACTCACACATCCTTAAAGTGGCAGGCAGTCAATTAGACTTACATGCACTCTCCCCTGCGTCTGACCTGCATACTACAGCACACATGCATGCACTCTCCCCTGCGTCTGACCTGCATACTACACCACACATGCATGCACTCTCCCCTGCGTCTGACCTGCATACTACAGCACACATGCATGCACTCTCCCCTGCGTCTGACCTGCATACTATAGCACACATGCATGCACTCTCGCCTGCTCTGGCCCCAGCCAGACCCCCAGGGACCCGCCTAGGGGCCGTTTACACACACCCCCCACCTCCCCTCGGCCCTGATGTTCCCATGGAGGAAAGAGAGGCAGCAGGGAAAGAAAGCACAGCGAGGGAGAGAGAGAGAGACAGGGAGGGTGGGAGAGAGAGAGATAGAGAGAGCGGGAGAGAGAGAGACAGGGAGGGTGGGTGAGAGAGAGCAAGAGAGAGGGAGATAGAAAGAGAGGGAGAGAGAGACAGGGAGGGTGGGAGAGAGAGAGATAGAGAGAGAGGGAGAGAGAGAGACAGGGAGGGTGGGTGAGAGAGAGCAAGAGAGAGGGAGATAGAGAGAGAGGGAGAGAGAGAGAGAGAGAATGAACTGACCTGCTCCGAGGTATGCAAGTAGAAGAGCATTGACTCCAGACTCAGGCCTGAGCTGTCTGTTTACAGTAAGAGCCCTGACAGGGGAGTTATGAGGAGCTATGCAGTGGACCAAAAGAACACCAGGAAGAAGTGAAGAACAGAGCAGGAGTGGAAAAAAAACAACAACTGCAGAGATGGAGAAAGCATAGTGGCACACACACACACACACACACACACACACACACACACACACACACACACACACACACACACACACACACACACACACACACACACATACACATACACTCGCATATGATGGAGAAAGCATGGTTACTGAACTGGGGCAAATGAGGAACCAGTGAAGTGAGGAATACCTCACTAATACACACACTCGCATATGACACACCTCACACACACACACACACACACTGGATCGTTGTGCTATGTTGCGTGTGTTGAGCAGCCACACTACAGTTCAATAACACTTGAGACATTAGCCAGCTGACACTTAGGCCAGAAAGGTGATTATGCCACTCAATTTCAATCAGGCGGCTCAGTACGGATTTGGCAAATGACTGCACTTGAGGAGACCCATGGAGCATCTGGGGCATTGCTGCCCGCACGGCACTGGAGCGCGGAGGGCCCGCACGGTCTCCCCAACCACACCGCTCCAGCTACTGTTATGCTAGCACATCTCATTGGGCTAACTCACATGAATCAATTTCTGCCGGCTTGATTAATACGGTTCTAATGATGCGGCTCTGTACTATCAGGAAACAATGCTATGGCCCTGGGTGTAGCGAGGAGGCTTGGGATCACATGAATAATCATGGTTAAGTGAAAAGTAATCAAACCGTGGGTTGCTAATCCAGGCCATATTGTGGTCTTGCCTTTTGGGTGACTGAGCCAATTAACAAGATGGTTGGAGAGCGCGCTGCTGTTGTGACCAGCTGGAAGTTCAAGAGGCGGTCAGGACCCGAGCGTCTAATCCCCTGGTGGAAATAAAGTATGTTCCCCCTAGTGCACAGACGGATACACACAAGTATGCACACACACACACACACACACACACACACACAAACACACACAAATGCACATCGAAAAAACACTCAAAAAACACACACACACACATACAAATGCACATAGAAAAAACACTCAAAAAATACACGCTCACACACACACACACACACACACACACACACACACACGAATGCACATTCAATAACCACTCAAAAAACACACACACACATTCACACACACATACAGTATACATTATATTGACCTCTACAGCACAGCACAAGTATGCTCACATACTGTAAGAAAACCAAAACACACTCATCCATGCACACATCAAAGGCAAAGACCCATTAAGTCAAAGCACACTTACACTGCCCACACGTATGGGGTCAGCATCAGGCCAAGATCGGCGGCGATCGATAGGTGAGTGGGTGTGGCTGCAGCCGTCTGACTAATTGATCAGCCTCTGCTCGTTCTCCCTCCACACGGGTCACTGAACGCCTGACCACCAACACAGACCACCAACACAGAGGATGCAGCCTCTCTGCTATAAGGAGCCATGTAAGCTGTAATTCAAACCTTTCTTTGCATGCACACACAGTCAATATACAGTATATCTCCTCCTCCTTCTTGCACACTATTTTGCCTCTCGTATATATATTCACTAGTTCGCCCATTGGATTGCTTAGATGTGCAGAGAATAGCAAGTTTGGCTTGGTAGCTGGCCATGGTCCTGGGATGCCAATAGCAGAGATCACATGTGAGTGATGTCCACTGGCACCCCCTATGGATGAGGGGTACTCAAGAGCTTAGAGCTAATAGTGAAATGGAGGAGCAGGGGAGGAGGTGGGAGGCTTTGCAACTCCAGCGTGACGTACAGGGCAGTAAGGAGGGTTTTATTTCCTACGAACGGAAGTGGGGTGAGTGATGGCTGTCAACCCGAACTTTAAAAAAAAAACAAAAAAAAAACATAATTTCATCATTTCGCGTACGCATCGTCTACCTCCCACATTGACTTCTCTGGCACCGCGTGTATACTGGTGTGAGTCAACAGACATAGTGTGAGGAGGTGTGAGATGAATATCTTTGAAAATCTTTGTTTTTGACAAGGTTGATTCTAGGTTGGTGCAATGGTAGATGAGTGAGCCAGTCGTGTGTGTATGTTGCTCAAACTTCTCTAAAATAGCACTCAAAAATACAGAGAGAGAGTGGGAGGGAGAGAGAGAGGGAGAGAGGGAGAGAGAGAGAGGGGGAGAGAGAGAGAGAAGATAAAGTGCTGGAGATAGCTGAACTGATTGAATGTTTTTGGAAATTGTGCTTCTCTACTAGGTGTGGTGACTAGTTGGTGTCCAAAACAAAGGCCAGTGAAAAACAATGCTGTTTTGATATGTCCTCTGTGTGAGGAGGAGATAAGAAAGGATGAGACGCAGAAGAGTGATGGACCACAATCACTGCCCATCTGCTGGACCCGCTACAAATGTCCAGCACTGCTGAACACTGTTGTTAGTTTCAACTTGCTGAAAGTGTTAACAACAAACGCTTCCATCTTTCTGTCTTTCTCTCTCCCTCTCTCTCTCTCTCTCTCTCTCTCTTCTCTCTCTCTCTTTCCCTCTCTCTCAACTGTCCATCAGTCAACACAATAACTGGTTGTCTGTCCTTATCATCCTCACCATCAGACACATGGTCCTGATTTCCTGTTCCAGTGAAAGAGCCAGAGACAACGCAGATGAGTGTTAAGGAACCGCGGAGCAACTAGTGTAGCAAAACGCAGAACACAGAACACACAAGCCCCTCTGCAGCTCGGCTGGGTGGGTGTCCATGAAGTGTTTTATTTCTGAGCGCCAGCGTCTTTTCTCAGTTGTTCCAACGAGGAGAGAAATGATTCAGCTGCCAAGAGAAAAAGGCGCTGCATCCCATTTTTTTAGTGCGACCGCTCCTGTGATGGAAAAATCTCTGAACTTTTCAGAAAGACGCTGGTGTCATCACAAAGGGGCGATGTAAGTCTACCATTCGATGGCGGTGTGGGTAGTTGCACAAAACAAAGCGAAGCAGATTGTTAGCACTCTTCTGATGAAGCGCAGGGATAAAATGATCCCCAACCCTTCATGGACAAAGGCCCGAGCCAAAGCTAGTGTTGCTGCTGAAGGCTCAAGAGAAGCATTTTGGTTAGCTTGATGGCTCATACATTCACACGTATGTCAGGGGGAAGCAGAGGGATATTCCCACAAGTCCGTGTGTTTGGGAGCGCATTCGTAACTTAAAGGTACACTATACAAGTTCAGGTATTTTTGGCGACTGTAGAGCTCCCTCTAGAGTCGCGATATATTTATTTATATTTTACTCTGCTGTTCTCATTGTTGTATCTCGTGACTTATCAATGCAAATGCTTTTGTTGTGGAGGTGAAGGATTAACAACCAATCTCCAAAGAGGTATCTACTAACAAGGTAATGTTTCACGATTCTCGCGATATTTGTCGGGCCGCCATTCTTGAAGTTGCACGGCTGGTTGTCTTGGTAGCGACTCGCTACGCTATGCTAGGTGAAGGATTTGCCTATTAAAAGTTCGTTTACCATCAAATTGGCTTCGTAAAGTCTAAAATCTTGCATAGTGTACCTTTAAGCCTCCATCAGAACCACTTTCCAGTAGAAAACACTGTTATTATATAATAATAACTATGTGGTACCTACATTCTTAATGGAGTTGAGTAAACAGAGTCATTTCCCTGTTAGGTGTGAGAGATATTGAAACCCTGGCCAATTTTTTTTCTTCTTGCAGAGTTTAGTTTTTGGTCTCTCTGTTGCCTTGATTTATCTCCTGTGGGCTGACAGCCGATCCATTGTGTCCTTCATTGCAGTGGCCGTCTAAATTGCCCATACGAGTCCCCATGTGTAAGACAAAGGAGATCTGACACAACAGATTCCAGCCCTGAGTTATGGGAGTGACAGGGAGAATGGAGCGCTTCAGACTCCGAGGAGGAGGAGGAGGAGGAGGAGGGAGAGGATGAGGAGGAGGAGGAAGAGGAGGAGGAAAAGGACAAGGAGGAGGAGGGGAGAAAGCCAATGCCCCTCTCCCAACGTGGCAGTGATGAAAGACTGGCAGCGGCCCTGTCTGATAGTTAATACCCTCATTCCCCCAACACACACACACACACACACACACACACACACACACACACACACACACACACACACACACACACACATACACACACACACACTCCAACACAAAAATGCACGCCTGCACGGACTCTTAACTAATTTTGTGAATCCCAGAGGAAAGTTATATGAGGACACACTTACCTGATAGGAGGGTCAAGGCAGAGGAGAGTCAAGGATGGGGCCAGCAACATGACATGCAGAGGGAGAGAGAGAGAGAAGGAGAGAGAGAGAGAGAGAGAGAGAGAGAGAAGGAGAGAGAGAAATGTATTAATGTGGTGCTGAGTTGCAGCTTTTGATTTTCTGCTCTGTGATTGGCTGTAGGGGAGCTGAGAGAGCCATAGCAGTGCCAGAGGGCCACTTAACTCCGAACCTCAGGTAGACCCTGCCAGTCCAGACACACACATACACACACACACACACACACACACACACACACACACACACACAAACGGCTGCTATGGACCTTCCAGACATATGGCCTCCTCACTGAATTAATTCTGCACACCACAACACCATCCCCCTGGCATTTGGTGAATATTTGATTGTGATTTGATTGGATGACCAAGGGCTTGGATTACTTTTCCGTATCCGCACGGTGAGGTAGAATTTCCAGCAATTCTGAATCCGTTCACAGGCCGAGTGTATCGCTTTAACCTTCTCAAAGCAACCGTGTGTATGGAGGAAGACGCACCATCAACCCATCAATGAATCAATTAGCTATTCTGTCAAGGAATCATAAATCAATGGAGAGAGTACACAAAGAACAGGATACACCTAGGAGGAGACCAGTGGGAAATATACACACTTAGAAGGGAAAGTTCATCTGCGTTCGGTTTTTAAGTGACTCTCCCCCTAGAGTTTTTTAATGGTGTTTGTTGACCGTTCTGTCACCTGTCTGATCATTGTGTGTTATGGATGGGGACCCACTCCACTCTGGCTCAAAGTTTGGGATCGAAACGATCTTTACTCCGAGCCAGGTGATTTATTTCCCCCACTGCCCTGCAGAAAGATTATTTCACTGCTGGAGTGGACTTGTGACGTATGGAGGCATGGCTATCATCTGTTTGCTATTGATCGAGCTGTTGAGATGGCTAATTGAAGCTGCTGGGGGTATATATATATAATTGAGGCTCTAGGTTGTGCATTAACGCAGGAAAACAATACTTTCCTCTCAGTGCCGTCTCCTCCTCTCAACTCTATTACCAGTGCAGCGCCATGGGCTGATGGAGGACTGACCAGAATGGCAGGCGGACAAATCAATGGTCATAAAAGCACTGGTGGAAAAGGAAACAGGTCTTACTCTTGACCCTGGACGGATGCTGCCTGTTTTAATTTGAACTTTGTTGTTATTTATGTTGCCATGGTGTTATTACCCAGGTGCTATAATGACCGGCAACATCAGGATGTTTCATACTATTCAAAGATACTGCAGCAGGTTGTATGTGTGTAAATGACCTATCTCTATTTCCCTCTACCAACCTCCCCACCTCTCTCTCTATCACACACACACACACACACACACACACACCTCTATCATCAGTGAAGGAAACAGCGTTGCTGAGGCCAGTGGAGGATGTGGATGGACAGGGGTAGGTGTAAGGCTGGGGTGAGCTGGGCTGGGGTGGGGATGGGGGTGGGAGGGTAGGGCAGGATTAATTACTCCATGTGTTAATTTGGCTTCGCCCCCCCCACTCCCCTCCTCCCGCTGCGCCACATCTCCATTGATTCAAATTAGCTGTTCTCTCTCTCTCTCTCTCTCTCTCTCTCTTTCGTTCATTTAGAGCTGTAATTGATGGGGTGTGCTGGCTCGTCTCACGGAGTGTCTTCACTGGATGCACACTGCTGCTGCCTCTCCCCGAGTTTGCTGACACTAAATCACCACTGTTTGGGAGCTGTCTGCTACAGGAGGGCCATGGAAGGTCAGCTCTCTCTCTTTCTCTCTACCCCCCCCCCTCTCTCTCTCACTCTCTCTCTGTCTCCCTTTCTCTCTCTATTTCCCCATCTCCCTCTCTCTTTCTCCTTCTCTCTCTCTCTCTCTTTCTCTCTATCCGCCCCTCTCTCTCTCTGAGCTGAGACCAGCATATCCCCGCCCCCCCATCCCCCCATCCACTGGACATTTTCTCTGCCCTTCGAAAATATCCTCCTGCGCCTGTCGAGCGCATCACATGACCCATGGTGCAACGGGACGGGCGTCTGTTGACCCGTCCTCCTCTCTCGCTTATCTGACCCTCCATTAACCAGGGCTTCCTGCCGAGATAAAAGCAGCCAGTGATTGGACGTCACCGGTTCAGTTAACCGCTGGGCTGTGAGTGCGGATGCTTTCAGCTGCTCTCCAAACTGGACCACACTCTCCTATAGACCCTTTCAAGAGAGTTCCATTATCAGCATCATAGTTGGCCCCACAAGACTTCTGTTTTAACATTCCATATGTTATCTTAATGCAGAGGAAGTAGATTGGGAACCAAATAGAATGTTCAAGCATTGTTTTTGTTTTTATTGTTGAAAGGGTCTATAGCTAGAGCCATCGCCATGGCGAGAAAATGGTAAATTACTAACTTATTTATGGCGTGAAAAACGCTGAAGCCGTAATGGAATAACGTGTGCGTAGCCATGTTGGCTTTTAACTCATTTACTGATTGATGTTTTGATTTCAGTGTATGTCACATATTAATTACATGCATCATCACATGCATGATAAACATAAGCTTTATGTCTCTGAACATCCAACGCCATGGGATGTGAGTCGTCGCAATGCATTCCATTTCATTTTTTATTCTTTTTTCATCACACATGTGTGATTTCGAATTTGTTAGAAGTTAGAACTTAAGTTTATACAGAACTTTACAGTATATAAGACAACAATCCATTGCAAAACAGACTTTGAAAAATATTTTCTTTTTTCTGGTCCTGAGATGAGCGCTCTGCAGACATATTTCTGAATGGTAATCAACTGGTTTGTAGTAAGTTGAAATTCAGAGCCCCCCCACCCCACACATACACACACACGTACACACACACATACATACACACATATACACATACACACACACACACACACACACACACAGCTAACCCTTCCAGACCTCCACTCCAGGAGAGCTCTATGGCCAGAGGGCACTGACAGGCTCTCTAATCAATAGCCTAATACACTCACAGCAGCCCTGACTAATCAATATGCCTAAACCCCTGAATTCAAATTCAGATCACTTTTCAGATCAACCCAGTAGTCTGGACCCAGGTCTCAACATCCCACCGTCCAGCACAGAACCCTCACATCAGCAGTCTGGGGGCTTTGCACTCCATCCCTGTCTTAAGAATACAGTGGGGGAAAGTCATGGTGATTTAGTACATAGCAGCTACTAAATCACTTTGCCCTTTGCCTTTGCTCATATAGGGCAAGTTGGATTTTTGTGTGCTACACATTATCACATAATAGTGTGACTGTGATGTGGTCCATTATACATGCTGTATCAAGATATAATTAGCCTAACTCATCATCAAAAACAATTTCATAGTTAACACTTTAATAATTGAGAATTAATATTAATTTGATTTGAACGGACTATTAAGTGTGGCTGGGTGTGTGTGTGTGTTAGAGTTCTCAACGGGCCTGAACGTGGCTTCTAAAGCCTGGACCCGATGTAACCCGACACATCAACGTGAATTATCTGCCCGAACCCGGCCCGCGGCCCGACGTAAAACAAAAGTTTTGACCGTTAAACCCTGACGTTATTTAGGTGAAGATTCAACACATTTGCGTATTAAAACAGTGATTTTCTCCTCTTCTCTTTTCTCCTCTCCTTTCTTTCTCCTGCATCCATGTCATCCATGTCAACTTTGGATGCGGTTATCTTAGCGATACTTTTTGCAATACCCTCAATATACATATCGTTGGAAAGCTTAGTGTATGGCCATTCATGTGAGCACAATAACTTAATTTTGTACATTTCACCAAAGCGACTGGTTTCGCCTTGCAGGGTCACATATTTCATCAGAGACAGAGATGGTGAAAGTAAGGAACATGCACCCATGTCAAGGAGCGCTGGTCTGCACATATTAGTATGCCGTGTGTTAATCCTGTCCACTCTCCCATCACGTCTGGTCTTAACACCCCGTGTCCCATGCAGGGTCCTCCCTTGCCCCTGCCCCTGTCCTCTGCTCATATGCTCCCCTGCACCTCTCTCCCCCTAAGCATCTCTCCATCCTCCCTCCCCCTCTCCTCTCCTCCATCCCCCTCTCCTCTCCTCCCTCTCTCTTTTCCTCCATCCCCCTCTCCTCTCCTCTCCCCTCCTCTCCTCTCCTCCACCCCCCTCTCCTCTCCTCCCTCCCCCTCTCCTCTCCTCCCTCTCTCCTCTCCTCCATCCCCCTCTCCTCTCCTCTCCCCTCCTCTCCTCCCTCTCTCCTCTCCTCCATCCCCCTCTCCTCTCCTCCCTCGCTCCTCTCCTCCATCCCCCTCTCCTCTCCTCTCCCCTCCTCCATCCCCCTCTCCTCTCCTCCCTCTCTCCCCTCCTCCATCCCCCTCTCCTCCCTCTCTCCTCTCCTCCATCCCCCTCTCCTCTCCTCTCCTCCCTCTCTCCTCTCCTCTCCCCGGCTATCGTCACATCGCTGTGGCCGGTCTCCAGCGCCATGCATTAGTAAAGCCCCCCACTTTAAATAATACAGCGCCGACTGACAGCGTGTAGACACTGATTCACAATGAACTCGCTCTGCCTCGATTATTTCTGATGGCTACATGACAAGCCCAGATACAGGTGGCTACATTAAAAGCTCAGCTGCCTCCAGAATTAATAAGCCGAGAGACCAAAGCCGCCCACTGCGCAGCGGCAGTTATTTTTACCTTTTATTTTGGTACCTGTTGTTTTGCTCCCTCCCTCCCTCCTCCCTGGCTTTCATTAAAAAGATACATGACTGTAGTTTCAACAAAATAATATGAAGCAATTTCACACTGTCTTCACCATGACCCCCACAAAAACACAGACTGAGAAAGAGCCACTGTCTTGTTCCCTTTTGTACATGGAGCTGTTCCATAATATGCAATTAAAAGTATTCTCCTTTTTAAATGTTAGTGGCGTTAATGAATGTTTGCTGGTTACAGACTATGACCACACAGATTCTTAGAGTAGGCATAACCATAATAATACTTTAAAAAGAGTCTCAACCAACAGCAATTAACATTTAACAGCAGATACAATTTGCACACACAAGTAAACAAACAAACACTTCCTGGAACTTTGCATTGTGTGTCATTATGAATGCAGAGGGTGGAATGTTCCACTGGTGTGTACATCTCAAAACAAACTGATCATGAGTACAGTCTAGCCCCTCATGTCACATACTTGAGAGCCCAAACTTGGAAGCACAAGAGCTTTTTGATTAGGATACTTTTAGCGCGGGGTGGGGGGTGGGTGGATGGTTGGGGGGTGATTAAATGAATCACTCTAAACAAATCAAATTGAGCTGTCGCCGCCGCGCGCCGCCTCTGCCGCACTATCTGCCAAATCTGCATTGTTGGCAATATCTCACGGGTAGCTTTCAATTTATGCAAATGCCAGTGGGATGGATGTGGCAGGCTCAGATAGCGGGAGATGTTTATTGGCCTTTTCGCCCCCCCCCCCCCCCCCCACACACACCTCTCTCTCTCTCCCTCTCTCTCTCTCTCTCTCTCTCTCTCTCTTTCTCTCTCCAGCGCGCGTGGCACAGGGACCGCCAGCCGCCAAAACCACCTCATTAGGATGCTGCCAGGCAGAGCTGGGGAGGAGGAGGAGGAGGAGGAGGAGGAGGAGGAGTCCCCCACACACGAGAAGGAAGGGAGAGGGGGGGGGTCAGTGGCTGTTACAGGATTTAATCACGACACGTGCGGATACAACCCCCCCCCCCCATCCCCTCATCGTGTTTGGTACGAGGAGCGTTGAGGAAATAGAGGGGGGTGGAAGAGAGAGATATACACATGTATACATATACACCACATACAGAGAGATGGAGAGATGAGATGGAGTGAAAGATAAGAGGGAAACAGAATGAGATGCCGTTGAGCTCAGAGTTGCTGCTTGTGGGGGATGAAGGCACCTAACCCCTCACTGCTCCCCGAGCGCCGCTGTTGTTGCAGGCAGCTCACTGCGCCGGGATTAGTGTGTGCTTCACCTCACTGTGTGCTGAGTGTGTTTCACTAATTCACGGATTGGGATAAATGCAGAGACCAAATTTCCCTCACATGATCAAAAGAGTATATACTTATACTTACTTATTTTGTTTTCAGGGCTTCAACTCATTACATTAAGAGGAACACTCGTTACATTAAGAAGGCTTCAGTCACTTTTCAAGGCCAAACCTGAAACATGGCACACACACACACACGCACACGCACACGCACGCACAAACACAGTGGCTCTCCAGCACAAAAGACATAGGCAGTCTCATCAGGGAGAGAGAGAAGGGGACTGTTATTACGTGACATTACGCCTTCTCTCGCCCCCTCTCTCTCTCTCTCTGCATACAGTGTGGGGTGCTCCGGGCCCTGGGCTGGTCCACTTAGTAGCACCAGCAGCACCGGAGCATGCGAGGCAGAAGGGCAGAGAGTGGGTGATAATGGAGGGGAGTGGGGAGCGGACCGCGGCCGTGTCCAGCCGCGGGAGGTTTCAGTGGGACGCAGATTGCAGAGCAGGGCTGGAGGACTTTGAAAAGCAGCACCGTCCACCTGGGTGGCTTCTCAACGCGGGGCATCAGCACACAGCTGACCAAAGAACAGAGTTCGGCCCTCGGGCTGGGCTGAGACTGGCCTGACCTGACTGGCTGACCGCTGGGCTTAGAGCGCCTTCCTGCCCCATGTGGCGGGCGGCTATTCACACGGTGGTGCCCCTGACCGCGGAGGGAAGGGGTGAATAAAGAAACGGAAATAAGAAAAGACATTTCCTGGCCTAAGTGTTCCTGCCACTCACGGTTTAAAAGCACACACTCACTTAAAATGTTGCATTGCAATTTGTTCCTTTTTCTCTATCATCACGAAGAAAGGGAAACAGTGGAACTGAAAAACGCCATACGTGCCCCCCCCCCCCCCCCCCCCCCACACACACACACACACACACACACACACACACACACCACACAAACAAGCACAAAATGAACTGTTTTTGTATTTGCTGAGTGAGAGTGAAAATGTTGGGCTTTAGGAAAACAGCAGCGGAGGGCTTAAATGTTTAAAGGCGCTGGTGTTTATTTCCTCACTCAGAGATTTGAAGAGGCCATTTGCTGGCTGTCTGCTTACTCCATGGCCAGGGCAGAGGAAAATGCTGTGGAGGCTTCTTCACATTAGCACAAGTCCCACTCTCATTCTGAATCTCTCTCCCTCATTCACACACACACACACACACACACACTCTCAATCTCTCTCTTTTTTCTCTCTCTTTCTCTCACTCACACACACACACACACACACACACTCACTCCCTATCTCTCTCTCACCCACACACACTCACTCCCAATCTCTCCCTCCTTCTCTCTCTTTCTCTCTCTCACTTCCAATCTCTCTCTCTCACTCCATATCCGTCTCTCTCTCCATCCTCCCTTCTCTTATTTGTGAGAGGAAGGGATCAGCACCACTCTCTGTTCAAAATCCATCAGCTACTTAGCTTCTCAATTGTGCACATCAGCTCTCTCTATATATATATTTATATATTTATTTATATATATATTTCGCTTTGATTACTTTCCAGTGATTACCCAAGGCCCTCTTCACAATAGACTTTATTTGGATTTGTTTGTTTCAGTGTTCTGCGTGTTTACTGTTGTTGTTGGTGTGTCCCGTATCTTTAAAGGAGCAGACTGCAAGCCCAGCTAGTCTTCAAATGGCGCGTGGAAAGAGGGCTGTTGGCGATGGCACGGGTCTTCTTAGACGTCCTACTCAAACTGTTCTCCTCGTTGGTGCCAGATGAAATACTCTGCCTCCAGGTACCGGCACACCACCACCTGCTACGGTTCACTTGTACTCTATCTGCTGTACTTGTTAAAGAACTAAATGACCGTTAGTTTCTCCCAGTAATGGCCTTCTCACTAGAAGACACACACCCTGGCAGTGCCATGGCCTTCTCACTAGAAGACACACACCCTGGCAGTGCCATGGCCTTCTCACTAGAAGACACACACCCTGGCAGTGCCATGTGCTGGGCATATGAAGAGGACAGGTCCACCGCAAGACGTCTTCCATCAGCAAGTACCTCAACCACCCCCCCAGCAGGGGGCACTAATCAATGCACCATTTTATGACCGTTCCACTCACTGGAATGCCAGCTGTCTGGGAACAAAGAGAATATCTAGTCCTGCAGGCAAACGTAAATGCACACAAACACACACACACACACACACACACACACATACCCACACACACACACAAACAGATGCAAAATCTCTCTTTCTCTCTGTCTCACATAACCATACACACACACACACACATATACCCACACACACACACACACACACACACACACACAAATAGATGCAAAATCTCTTTCTCTCTCTCTCTCTGTCTCACATAACCATACACACACACACACACACACACACACACACACACACACACACACACATATACCCACACACACACACAAATAGATGCAAAATCTCTTTCTCTCTCTCTGTCTCAAATAACCATACACACACACACACACACACAGACACACACACACACACACACACACACACACACACACACACACACACACACACACACACCAAGGCTTCTTCTGTAGCTCGTGCTTTAATGACAGCTGGACAATCTCAGGCCTAAGTAGCCGCTCAGCTGTCCTCACGGTGTGATTGAAGGCCCACAGCTGCCATTTAGAGGCGGAGATAATGCGCTAACTAACGCATCCTGGCAGCGTGACGGATGGACCGCGGGGCGGCCGGCGAAGGCTCGGCCAGCACGGTAACGAGTGGGTGGGGAGCGCCGAGCGTCCATCATGACCCACAGGCCGGTGTCCTGGCTTTGAACTGACCCGAGTCTTTGACACAGCCTGCCGAGCAGAACATAGTGCCACAGTCAGATGCTCTTCAGCTGACCCACACCCACACCCACCCACACACACACACACACACACACACACACACACACAGTAACAAACTCCTCCTCACAAACAAACTCCTCTGTGTGAGGGTTTGTTTGTGAGTGCAGAGCTCACACACACACACACACACACACACACACACACACACACACACACACTCCTGTGTGAGGGTTTGTTTGTGAGTGCAGGGCTCATGTAATGGGGGGAAAGCCCAGCATGCAGCAACACACCCACTTAAAGCAGGGAGATGGACAGTCCAAGAGTTGAACACAGAGGATGAAAGGCAGAAAGAGGGAGACACTTACTAGTAAATTGTGTTTTAAAGGAAAAAAAAGCAACAGAAAAAGCAGGAAAAATGAAAGTGGTTAAAAAAGAGAGTACAAAATGACTCGACACAGGTGTCACAGGTGTAACGACTGAAATGGCCTCCCTTTATGCAGGTGGGTGCTGACTTCTCAGTCTTCTCAGGATGGACTGTCCTTCCTGGCCTTCTGGAGAGTGGGCTTGCGAATAGGATGCATAGCATGCAGGTTCTAAAACTCCAGCACAATCAACCCCTCTGGACTGTGGGAGAGTCCTAAAACTCAGGCTCTCAAAATCCGTCCATAATGTCAGCTCTTAAAGCAGCTGTGAAATCGGCATATCACGCTGCAGAAGGGCATCTGGCCTGAAGTGTGATTAAAAAAGAACTGTAAAAGAACTGTTGAGTGCTGCCCTTATTTCTAAACTGCATATACATTGTTGGGAGAATTCAGTAGACTAGTTTACATGTAGGTTAAGGTGTTGTTATCCCTGTTTATTTATGAGTTCATAAAACAACAAATAATATAACCCCTGAGAGTCCTAAAGTTCAAAATCTGCACGAAGCTCACACACACACACACACACACACACACACACCCTGAACCCGGCCGACACAGTAAGAGAAACTGACGGTGTGTGTACTGTGTCGTGTCCAGCACATTGCTCAGGGTTAACGTGTTATTGTGTAGTGTCCAGCACATTGCTCAGGGTTAACGTGTTATTGTGTAGTGTCCAGCACATTGCTCAGGGTTAACGTGTTATTGTGTAGTGTCCAGCACATTGCTCAGGGTTAACTTGTTATTGTGTAGTGTCCAGCACATTGCTCAGGGTTAACTTGTTATTGTGTAGTGTCCAGCACATTGCTCAGGGTTAACGTGTTATTGTGTAGTGTCCAGCACATTGCTCAGGGTTAACTTGTTATTGTGTATGTGCACATTGCTCAGGGTTAACTTGTTATTGTGTAGTGTCCAGCACATTGCTCAGGGTTAACGTGTTATTGTGTAGTGTCCAGCACATTGCTCAGGGTTAACGTGTTATTGTGTAGTACCCAGCACATTGCTCAGGGTTAACGTGTTATTGTGTATGTGCACATTGCTCAGGGTTAACTTGTTATTGTGTAGTGTCCAGCACATTGCTCAGGGTTAACGTGTTATTGTGTAGTGTCCAGCACATTGCTCAGGGTTAACGTGTTATTGTGTAGTGTCCAGCACATTGCTCAGGGTTAACGTGTTATTGTGTAGTGTCCAGCACATTGCTCAGGGTTAACGTGTTATTGTGTATGTGCACATTGCTCAGGGTTAACTTGTTATTGTGTAGTGTCCAGCACATTGCTCAGGGTTAACGTGTTATTGTGTAGTGTCCAGCACATTGCTCAGGGTTAACTTGTTATTGTGTAGTGTCCAGCACATTGCTCAGGGTTAACGTGTTATTGTGTAGTGTCCAGCACATTGCTCAGGGTTAACGTGTTATTGTGTAGTGTCCAGCACATTGCTCAGGGTTAACGTGTTATTGTGTATGTGCACATTGCTCAGGGTTAACTTGTTATTGTGTAGTGTCCAGCACATTGCTCAGGGTTAACGTGTTATTGTGTAGTGTCCAGCACATTGCTCAGGGTTAACTTGTTATTGTGTAGTGTCCAGCACATTGCTCAGGGTTAACGTGTTATTGTGTAGTGTCCAGCACATTGCTCAGGGTTAACGTGTTATTGTGTAGTGTCCAGCACATTGCTCAGGGTTAACGTGTTATTGTGTATGTGCACATTGCTCAGGGTTAACTTGTTATTGTGTAGTGTCCAGCACATTGCTCAGGGTTAACGTGTTATTGTGTAGTGTCCAGCACATTGCTCAGGGTTAACGTGTTATTGTGTATGTGCACATTGCTCAGGGTTAACTTGTTATTGTGTAGTGTCCAGCACATTGCTCAGGGTTAACGTGTTATTGTGTAGTGTCCAGCACATTGCTCAGGGTTAACTTGTTATTGTGTAGTGTCCAGCACATTGCTCAGGGTTAACTTGTTATTGTGTAGTGTCCAGCACATTGCTCAGGGTTAACGTGTTATTGTGTATGTGCACATTGCTCAGGGTTAACTTGTTATTGTGTAGTGTCCAGCACATTGCTCAGGGTTAACGTGTTATTGTGTAGTGTCCAGCACATTGCTCAGGGTTAACTTGTTATTGTGTAGTGTCCAGCACATTGCTCAGGGTTAACGTGTTATTGTGTAGTGTCCAGCACATTGCTCAGGGTTAACGTGTTATTGTGTAGTGTCCAGCACATTGCTCAGGGTTAACGTGTTATTGCTGCCTCTATATGCAGTGTGACACGTGTAAAGAGACCAGGGGCCTGTACTACGAAGGGAGCTTAACATTCCCAGATGTAACCTGGTTATCTTAAGTGGTGTTAATCGGTACTACGACGCTAATTATGAAGTTGATTTGTTGAGCCGGCGTTAACCTAATTGGAGTTTGTGCGCGTTCACATAAATGGGGCGGGTTGCAGCGCAAGTCACCACTTTCAATGATGACGCGATCACCTTATTTTACGGATGAATTATTATGACAAGTTATGAGGAATTAAAACCCACTCTACGACAAATACGTCGGCAGTGAACAAAGCAAGGCTGTTGGCAACGTATTACAGACCGGGTAGCCTAAATGCCTAAAAGTAAAGTTTTATTCCCACATGTTCTTCAAATATGTGTTACGGAGGATTAGTAGCTTGCGGAATGTCTGAAATGAGTTGAAATAATTAAATAGCCTATTTTGAGTTCATAGAAAGGCCTACAGATGCAACCCAATTCAGAAGTGGGCATATAGATTACAGTAATAAGGATAATTGAATGTTTAAGTAGCCCCCATTGACTGATTTAGTGTATGCCTAATCCTGTGAACATTTCAGATGCAACACCATTGCCAAACGCACATGGCAGCAGGTGAAAAAGAAACACAAAAACATTATTCAGAATAGTAGGTTTATATAGTTATAGCTTGCATTAATATTTCTTAATTATGAAAACATGTAGGCCTAGCTTATAGCCTTCATTTGGCCTCTGTTTTACAGCTAACAAGAAACAGGTGTCTTCGAACACTACTGTAGGAGGAAAGGCACCAGAGTGTTTTACAGTAGCAGAAGAGTTGGCCATCGCAAATAGTAGTGGAAGGCCGATTATGGAGGGGGTTGAGGGAGGCATTCGGTCGGATTCTGGTGCTGTGGAAATGTGTAGCCTTTATGTGCAGGGTACAGTAATATGACATTCAATTCAACAAGTTTGTTAAAATTGTGATTTTAATTTATTAGGCCTACTGTAGGCTATGTCCGATTTATTTTAGGCTATTCTTGCTCAGATTTTCAGCATACTGTAGGCCTATGTCCGAATTATTTTCGGACATACAGTATTCTTGCATCACCGATGGAATACATGAATGTCCACGTACGGGCATTGCTATGAGACGTCTTCCTAGATCATCTGACAAAGATAACGAATTCCCTTGGCTGTCAATCTATATCTTCATAGAGAATATCGTCCGGGTAGGCTATGTATATTTTCTGGCGGTCTCTAAAACCCCTCGCCCTGCGAAGAGAGTCCCTCACGATTTGCGCTCCAATGTCGTATGGATCATCCAGGTACGCCGACATGTCTCGGTAGAAATTGTTAGTGGAGGGGTGGTACTTATAAAGGGTGTGGTTAATGGAAACCTCGGGTTAACCAAGAACATAACCTGGTCAGAGCAAATTCCTGTGATGTTGCTGTGTGCATCTGGTGACTTTCTGTGATGTTGCTGTGTGCATCTGGTGACTTCCTGTGATGTTGCTGTGTGCATCTGGTGACTTCCTGTGATGTTGCCTTATGCATCTGGTGTATGGATCTAATCAGTCCATCAACTGTGGTGAAGAGTGAGGAGAAAACCTCCTCCGCTGTTTGATCACAGGATAACCGCTAGCACACAGGGCACATTCAGTGTGTGTGTGTGTGTGTGTGTGTGTGTGTGTGCGTGTGTGTGTGTGTGACGAGTCTGCCTCTCACTCCCGCAGTAATGAGTGGGAGAGGTTGAGTGGAGGTTGGATAGACACGCGCTGTTTGGACAGCTTCCTCTAATTTGCTCTCCAACAACTCAGGACGAGGGGGAGAGTCAGGAATAGGTGCTTCTCTTGCACCTATGAGTAGCGCACACAGAATAACATGGGGAATAGCTCAACAGCAAGTCATTTACTTGCTTATTTTTTGCCTTTTTTTTTATCAGGGTGCTCCCATCTTTCAAATAGTTTTGTCAACACAGGTGTGTCAAATACATGCATTAATGAGCATTTATGTGTATAGGTGTGAATATATGTGTGTGTGTGTTTCTCTCTCTGTCTCTGTCTTTCTGTGTGTGTGGGGTGGGGGGGGGGGGGGTGTGTGTGGGTGCGCAGATGTTTTTTCAGTTCCATAATATTTTCTTTCCTAACAATGACGAGGAATGCATGTGACTGTGTTTATGAGCTTCTCTTTCTGCAGAACACACTCATACAAATCCAAGGTTTCGGTTTCTGCGATTTCGAAAGACTCGCCCATTGATACAGCACCTACTGAGTCCATTTCACTTCTGCTGCGCCCTTGGAGAAACAAAGGCATCAACGAAGGACAGCAGTCCTCACATATCATTTCAAGCACCTTCAGATCCCCCCCCCCCCCCCCCCCCCCCGCCCCTCCACCCCCAGCCCCATACCCACAATCCCCTACCCCTACCCCTACCCTCTTCCCCTCCAGGAGTGGAGGCAGCTGATTGGTGGGCTGTGGAGCCGCATGGGGTCTAGGCAGCTGTCAGTCATATGTCTCCTTATCCGGCCGCTGAAGCAGGCGTCTCATTTCACACCCAGCAGCCTAATTACCAGCGGAGCGCAAACAATACCAAACGCACACAGCCAATCCTATCTGGACGCACAAGCACCGCACCGCACCGCACCGCACAAGCACCGCACCCGCTACAGACTCACTCCAGTGACTTACACTAATGTTCACTCATCACAGGGGCTCCGAGCCCTGACTGGGACACACACAGGCTCGAGGCACACACACACACACACACACCACACACACACCACACACCACACACACACACACACACACACACACACACACACACATACACACACATACACACACCACACACACATACACACACAGACACACACACAGACACACACAGACACACACACACAGACACACACACACACACACACCACACACACACACACACACACACACACACACACACCACACACACATACACACACAGACACACACACAGACACACACAGACACACACACACACAGACACACACACACACACACACACACACACACACACAGACAAACACACACCCACACGCACAAACACAACACACGCACGCACACACACACATACGCTCAGACGTATACGTGGACATGCACCCCCCCACATGAACTCTCCAGACATTTGGACACCGCAGAACTATTCTGCTGTGCACCACTCTACACATATAAACATGCAGACAGAATCAGACAAGCATACACACACAGGAACACACTCCGGAACACACTCCCTTGGCAGGTTCACACACACACACACACACACACACACACACACACACACACGCACACAAACACACACACACACACTCCCTTGGCAGGTTTATACAGACACATACTGTACACACACACACACACACACATAAACACTCACACCTCTTTTCATAATGAACCAGATAATGGGCTGCTTCACACTCCACTGTAGCAATGCTGAAATTAAAACACTATTTATAAGAGGACCCCCCCCCCACCCCACCCCCAACACACACATACACACACACACAAACACAAATCCCAGACATGGGTTCTCATTTCTTAGTATGCAGCTTTGCTGTGTCGAAAGGGTGGGGAAGGATTTTGAAAAAAAGAAACCGATGCATTATATTTTATTTTGGTTGCAGTTGTGGATAAATGATGTTCCTTTTACTTAATGTGCTGCTGAGCGTGTCTTTGATTCAGTATGAAGTTTAAACAAAGCGGAAGGTGATTCCATATGAAATAACTGCAGATATGGACTATCCAGTGGTGTGACAGTCCGATTTCAATTCCATTCATGTGATGGCTTATTGATTCTGTTCAAAGTACGAGGTATATTGCAATTGAACTGCACCAGTGGGGAATCGGCAAAACAGAGACCATGACAAAGGAATAACACAGGAAGGTTTTTACAGTCTAAAATGTTTTTGTTGTAAGCAGACATGGGCAGGGATGGATTACTGCACGGGCCTACTGGGCCCAGGCCCAGGGGCCCAAAGGGGTCAGAGGGCCCTGAAGCCCAAGCCTTTGCATGGAATCATTAATCAATAATCAATATCAACAAATCAGGATATAGGCTATGAATCTGATTGAATTTAGTATTGGCCATCCCCAAAATGCACCAGAATACAGGAAATCACATCAAACAAATTAAAAAAATTCTGGGGGAGGACCCCCAAACCCCCCCTCCCACATAATGACAATTAGTGGGGGGCCCTTAATACATCTGGGCCCAGGGGCCCGAAAGTTCATAATCCGCCCATGGACATGGGGGACTCGAGTCACATGACTTGACTCGAGTCACATTTTTTAAGACTTGAGACTTGCTTGATGAACATGTATAAAAGACTCGACTTGACTTTGACTTGCTATTCATGACTTGAGACTTGACTTAGACTTGAGACAAATGACTTGAAATGACTTGACTTTTTATTTTTTTCATAGATATTAAGGAGTTAACTTTACGATTTTAGAAAATCTACTTAGCTGCTGCTGCTGCTGCATGCGTCACGTGAGTGAACCTGTCATTGTAGGCCTACCAAGTGACACGACGCGACAGACCAACAGCAAGTGCCAGATCAAATGAGACAGACTGAGGTAGGCTAACTTGCAAATATGGAAGGCTCTACGTTTATACCAAAACATAATAATGTTTGGCTTCACAGATGATGTATCTGACAAGTCAAAGGAGAAATGAACAGCAGTCTGCAAGTGTGCAAAATAGCGACATAACCACCACGTTGATTTTCATCCGAAGTTAGTCATGTTAGAAACCTAACGTCAAATTTGAGGCATGTTAAGAGTTGGCTTTGAGTCTATTATGCTTTTTAATTAACGTCATATTAGGTTAAAATGTGTGAAATGGCAAAGTGAAACATTTTCTTGTCTAAGTTTAATCTTGAGATTAATGTTGCCAGTGTAACCTAAAGTAAGCGCCTCTCTTTCTCCCTCCCTCTTAAACACGTCCCTGTTCCCTACGTTACAGCCTAGTAGTAGGATAACAACAGTAAGTAGGCCTAGCTAACTGCCAGCAATCAGCATAGAAAAGTAGCTTATTTCACATGTTAGGCTTATGTATAATATGATATAGCATTGACGGTCCTAAACCCTTCTAAAACCCATTGCGCTGTCGCGCTTGTCAAAGCAGTGACGTCGGCGGCAGCGTTTGATTGATTGATTAGTTCACTTTTTCAACATTATTGGTTCCCTGGAGATGTGACAGGTCAGGACAGGTGTAACTTGAACTGTTTAAATATATTTTCATGATTTGATGTAGCTTAGGCTACCTAATATTTGAGGCATATTGAAACAATAATAGGCTATTTATAATAGGTCTACTTGAAATACATTTATATTTATTCGTATACATTTAATCTTATTCTATAAACCGTTCAGATGTAGGCTATGTGGCTTGAATGAATGCAATGTCTATTTGTTTGGACTTTTATTTTGACAGGTTTTTGTTGTTCTGTCTTCCACATTCATGAAAGGTTTGGTATGAATGTTGAGTCATGTCTCATGAAACAGTCATGAATGCTTTATGTGCAGTTTATGACAGCTGCTATGAATGTGTTATGAACTCACCTGTCAAGTAAAGTGTTACCACAAAATCTTTCTCTCTCTCCCCCCCCCTCTCTCTCTTTCTCTCTCTCTCTCTCTCTCTCACACACACACACACACACACACACACACACACACCTTGTTGTACTTGTTTGCTTATTCTCCTTCCATCTGAGTGCTGTATGGAAAAGCTTTAGTTTTCTAAATGACATCCCATATTGTTTATGTCTGTTTGACGCATCGTTGGATATTTGTATGAAATGTAATTAATTATCTCAGCTGTTATGCGAGTCGTTAATCAGGCTATAATTAAAGGTGGAAAGCTGTGTGGAATACTGTATGCTTCCTTAGAAAAAGTTTTTGCTCTTCAAGAAGGCAACAAAATGATTATACAAACTTTGTATTAAACACACACACACACACACACACACACACACACACACACACACACACCTGTGCCATGGCTAAAAAATGAATGCAGGTTAATGAAGACTAAGCAGTGGTCTGTCTATAATTCAGCACCCATTTCCATCCGAGCAGCAGTGGGAGCTCACTGTACCAGCCACTGTGCAGAGAAGCAGAGCTCACGGTCCATACAGATTAGCAGCAGAGATGCTACTGTGTAGCTACAGGGCAAGCCCAGCACAAGTGCCCCGTCATACAGTAGCTTTAGGCTAATTAGGCTAATCTCACCCTCATACCAGAGCAGGACACAGAGGCCTAATAATCCAAGCTTTTGTTCTGCATGAGTGATGGGTTACTGATGAGGACTAAAATAAGTGTTCATTATTTATGTATAGGCCAATACCCCTGATGGGCAAAACCCACAATGTTACAGTGAATATTAGACTGCTATTTGAGAGGATCTAACACATTCTCCTCCATCAAAGGTAATGGGAAACCAGGGACTATGGATTTCCCTCAAACAAGAAAAATCATCCCATCTCTCAGTAAGAGATCTTCCATGGTTACATTTCTGCCAGGAGTAGATTTGAGGTAATTCACAATGTCATACACATACACATACACACACACACACACACACACACACACACACACACACACATATACACATACACACACACACACACACATACACACACACACACACACATACACACACATACAGTACACACATATACATACACATACACATACACATACACATACACACACACACAGACACACACACACACACACATATACACATACACACACATGCACACACACCCACACGCACAAACACAACACACACACGCACGCACACACACACATACGCTCAGACGTATACGTGGACATGCACCCCCCCACATGAACTCTCCAGACATTTGGACATACACCGCAGAACTATTCTGCTGTGCACCACTCTACACATATAAACATGCAGACAGAATCAGACAAGCATACACACACAGGAACACACTCCCTTGGCAGGTTCACACACACACACACGCACACACACACACACACACACATGAACTCTCCAGACATTTGGACATACACCGCAGAACTATTCTGCTGTCATTTTGTCATTTTTTAAACTCATGTCTAGGCAAACATTCCCAGATTAGTATGACTAGATTACAGAAAAAAATATGTTAACGCTAGGGGTTCATTAGCAACCACTGTGTGAGAGAGAACCCCCTGCCCACTGACCACAACATAGACAAAATGGACGGTGAACAGAGAAATGACAGCACAATGGAAGAGCACAATGAAATGACTTGTGTACGCTGGGATCTGGTAGTATATTAGCCACCTCAAATAGACATGCAAACGGCTAGAACAGAAGAGGTAAGACCGTAAAACCTATTTTCCCTTGAAATTACTTTGAGATACCTCAAAAAAAACACAGAGGAAATGAACAAGGTCATATGGAAGCACAGCTCTGTAACCCCAAAGTGCGGAGTCTTGCTCAGAGCTTTGCCAGTTGGGGACGCGACGCATCGGAGCTAATGGAGAGAGGTGTTCCCGGCGCAACACGTTTAATTTCGCACGGAGCATCTGTTGTCGTGTCGGGAGTGGAGGCTGAAACAATCACAGCCTCCGCGGCAAGCGCTCTCGCGCACTCTGCGGCACCCTGTCGGTTGCCATTAGAGACGTCAGTGCTCAGATGTCGCGGCTCACGTCTCGTCAGAGGGCGCATCTGTTGTCTTCGCCGATTCTGCCTTTATTATGCGCCGGCGCGATCCGTCCCGATGAAGCTGTCTTTATTACAGCGACTGATTTGTCGGGGCCTCTGCCAACAGGTTGCTAAACACCACTCGGTAAGTAAGATGTCACTGCAGGCAAGACATTTAGCATCATTGCGTTGTTTGTTTGGTTGTGTTGGATTAGAGAAACAGCATGGGCAATGGGCCAATATGTTTATGTGACTCTGAATGTGTATTCTCTATACGTGTGTGTGTGTGTGTGTGTATGCGTGTGTGTGTGTGTGTGTGTGTGTGTGTGTGTGTATGTGTGTATTGTGTGTGTGTGTATGTGTGAAGGGCTGATGGGTGAATGGGTGTTTTGTGTGATGACAGAGAAGCAGATAATCTGTTTGACGCTTCTCTTTGTCAGAGTTTTAGTCTTTACAACAAAAAAGAAAAAGAGAAATGCTCCCAGTCTGCCACGGCAATGTGAATACCTGAACGACAGCACTCTTGCCACTGGCCAACCAAGCGGCACATTCAAATTCAGTGCCACTGTGCTGGAGCCAAAGCTCGACCTCAGATCCATCAATTCCCCGTTCTTCGCCTCTAAGAGCTTTAATGTGTGAACTAGGGGAACAATCACTTTCAAGACAGGATTAGAAAAGAGCCGGGCTTTAATGATTCATTATTCAATGACTCTGCCATGCTTCAGGAAACACGTTTAAAAATCTCCGCACAGGCAAGGTGACTGCAACATTAATAATGCACGCGTCGAGTACAATGTTATTAACTTTAAGGACTTTGCAAGCAGGCGTAAGGGCTCTATTCGCTGCCAACGTAATCCGCTGCCTTAAAACACCAAAGGGAAGGAAGCAGTGGGAAAATGGTAGGAAGAGCCCTGGTGCACTGTGGGTATTCATGGAGCGCTCTGCTTTGGAATCATGATGATGATCTCAACCAGTTTCTTTTTTCCATGTTCACGTCATGATTTCTTTTTCTGTATTTTGTCAGGCAGGGGCTTCCTTTTTGGATATCCAAAGGACCCGTGCCAGTGGCTGCTTTTCATATGTTTCAGTGCACTTCAGCTGAGGTCAACGGCAAGTGTGCAGCCTGTTGAGACGGTGATTGTATTCGGCTGACCTCCATCTTTTTCTCTCTGGTCTTGAGAGGCTCAGCAGGAGGACGGCTTGTCTGAGTGGACTTAAAGTGCCCGGTCTGGACAGGACTTCCCCCTGTCCGTCAGAAGGCAGAGGAGAAGCTCAGCAGAGCTGAGGCTTGTGGAGGGGCCTGCAGCTCCAGGATTCATTACACCCACTTGCTCCACCATAACTGGCCACCTGCACCACACACACACACACACACACATACACACACAAAGAGAGAGAGAGAGAGATGCACACTAACACACATACAGCAAACTCTCACACAGAAACAGGTACATAAACACACGCACAGTACACACACACACACACACACACACACACGCCACATACCGGCTGCCGGTCTGGTCATAAATATTCATGTGTTCATGCAGTGTGCAGTGTGCTTTTGGATGCAGTCGGGCAGTGAGTGCGTTTGCGCTGCAAATCTCGCTGCAGAGGGAGCTGCCATCATCGCCGTGGAGATGAGTAGATGACTGCCAGAGCCATCAGAAAAAGCCAAGGCCCCCCCTTCTTTATGTAGAGTGAGTGTTCAGCAGCGAGGAGGATGGCTGAAGCATGCTGTACCAGATCCTCTCTCTCTCTCTCTCTCTCTCTCTCTCTCTGATTTCTCTCTCCTTCCCAGCCTCTCTCGTTTCTTCATTTCTGCCTTTTCTATTTCTGTCTCTCTCTCTATC